>NC_079515.1:10172045-10275010 GCF_000801105.2 Raphanus sativus | reverse complement strand
GATACAAGTAAATCAAAATATCTGTAGGATAGATTGAAAAAAAACACTTCAAAAGACAAGTATTCTAAGACCCTTAAAAATTATGAAATTATTGGTTCTAAAACCAAAGTAAAACTTAATTAGTGTATCTTTAACAATTATTTTACATTAAACTTTAAATAAGCAAGATAAAATTATTCAGACCATAACTAAGATTTAATACATTAATTATTCGTTTTTCTCATTATGTTATATAATAGCGGTTAGTAAAAAAAATAACAAGTATTATATTAAAAATTCGTTTTTATATATACCCAACATATAAAAACTATAGGAAAATCCCGGGCGTAGCCCGGGCCGACCCTAGTTTTATAATGTAAAATGCTTTAAAAAAGTTTAAAAGGGTCTAAAATTAGTAATGTAATTATCATAATCTAATATGTAACTTTATTAAATATTAAAATAAAATGGACATGGACAGAAATTGACTTTTAAATAGGATGAGATCTCAAATGAGACGGGTGAGTAGGACGGATTCACTTATTTTCAATTTTTCTAACAAAAATTTTGAACATTTTTTATTTCATTTTCCAAACACAAAAAATATTCCGCGCTTTTAAAACGCAGATCAAAAATCTAGTTACAGTTTATAATGACAACTAATACCTACTAACCATTCTAGTTAAATCAACAATTTTGTTTTGTCAAAAAAACAATCTCTACTTTTATATTATCTCATAAATTAGAAAT
The DNA here is from genome assembly GCF_000801105.2 of Raphanus sativus. Taxonomy (NCBI): domain Eukaryota; kingdom Viridiplantae; phylum Streptophyta; class Magnoliopsida; order Brassicales; family Brassicaceae; genus Raphanus; species Raphanus sativus. The sequence continues at coordinate 10,274,281 of NC_079515.1, read as the reverse complement.
TTAATTTTAAATCAACGGTCAATGTATATTTAGTGACTTAATGCTCGGTGATAATAAAATGTTTTTAATTACTCCATCTGTTTTTATAATAAATGTCGTTTAAACCTTTTTGCCAACAAATTGAGAAAATAATATTTTCTATTTATTCTTTTAATACATTATTTTGTTTGGTTTTGTTAATTAATTAATTAAAAATAAAATTTAAAATTGAGATAATTATTTAATATGTGTATTGAAAAAATAAAATGATGAAAAAAAATAAAGTAAAACAACGTTTAATATGAAAGATAAAGAGTATGATTTATTAAGTTCTTATCACTTTTGTTTTTAGTTAATTTCTAGATATTTTTCCTATTTAGGTTGATTGCTAATGACTGTAGCTTTAAATCTTTTGTTGTAGAAAAAAATCTTTAGATTTTTTGCTGTGGTTTTAAATTTATTGCTGTAGGATTTTATGGAAATACAAATCATTTTGAGTATTTGGCTCTACAAATCATTTGTACAGTTAATAAAAAAATTGACTTTAATTAAGGTTTGATTGTTGTGATTATAGTGTTCTAAAAATAAATAAGACTGTGGACAACATCTAAATCAACTACCAATCACACCATGATGTTTTGATTTCAAGTATCTAATCTAATTAATTAAAAGTTGACTCTGATTAATTAAAATAAAAAACATTGACTCTCCTTTTTCAATTTTTATTAGGTTCTTTGTATATATACACTCTTACTTGTTCTGTATTTACAAATACAAAACAACTACATCAGTTTTTTTTTTCATTCTTATTGTATCATTTGAAATGGTTAAAACCAGCATTCTTGGTATTTTCATGATTGTTCTTGTTTTAGGTTTGTTCTACACTTCAAAATTATTCAATATTTGTAGATTTTTGCTTTTACATCGTAATGTTTAATTTGTTCATAGCCTTATTAGTAACAAAATAATTGAGATCATACTAATATATGTTTTCAATATTTATTTAGGAACAGTGACGATTGAGTCACATAAACAATGCATTGACTATATGGTTGAAGGAGGAATTTGTGAACGTAAACAATGTGCTGCTGAGTGTACTGCCAAGTGGAAAGGTTCTGGCAGGTGTGTTGAACATACCAATGACTGCATCTGCACTTTCAATTGTAACACTTAATATTTGTTTGTGATTGATATGATCATAAATTATAATATTTTAATAAAAATGGATTGAGAAATTATAATGCAAATTTTATGCAAATGTAAGACTAATTTCATTTGTACGCGAGGTGAACTCTATTCTGCTCTGCTACCACGGACGCATGATCTTTAATAATTAGCCATATCTCAGAGTCTTCCCAAGTCTTTACTTTTCAAATGTTGAGGGTGATTGGTTTGGTCGTAGGAAGTGACTTTAATTTTAATTTTTGTCTATAACCCTAAATATCACCAATCATACTTTATATTGATTTTTAAAGCTACAATCAAAAAACTAAGCTACAGCCAAAAAGTAAAAAAAAAAATAGCTTTAAAAACTTTGTTTTCTAAAGCTCTATCTTTTTAACTGTAGCAAATTTTAAAGCTATATCCCTTAAAACTAAATCAAAATATTCTACAGACTAAATTCTAAAGTAAATTTTTTACAGTTACAGCTCAACCAATCACCCCCGTTATTTTTTTCAACTGAGGCTAAAGCAGAAGATACATGGACATGGTGTTGTTCTTCTTGTACTACCTCCAAGAGTTGACAAGCACTTTGTGAAGTGTATATTTCATTCCTCCATGTCAAATTGTCTAACTTATCACTTCTTCTCAGATCAAACTTCGTGGCTAAAACCCGGTTCACCTCATCTCTGCAAATATTTGAGTGATCATGTTCACATCCCATTGACCCCTTGTTTTTTCAGTGAGATCCGATACTTAATAGACAAAGTATCCACACAAAAACCTTGTTACGAAGAAATTGATTAACTCAGTAAACAAAGTTTTCCACATTACAAAAAAAACTAATCTAACATTGTTTATGTTTGTTCAATAATTTTCTTTTGAAAAATCATATTTTTCATTTTTGAAGTCTTGCTTTACACACACAAAAAAAGGAAGAATACATATTTTATATATAATAATTTAATGAAAAAGAGACATATAATGTAATGATAGAATCTAAACTAGTTCTTTTTCACTTTGGGAAGTTGGAAAGATGATAGTAATGTGGTGCACTTCCTCTAGCCATTCACCTCGAATATATGTGACAGTCCGGATGAAATTCCAACTAGTATATATAAAAACTTATCGCATCTTTTTTAGAGGATTTTTAATTATTTAAATCCTTAATTAAAGATTAATTGTAAAACAAACTTTCAACTAAAAATCTTGTGAAATAAACCTTCATCTTTATGTCCATAATGTTTTCGCCTCTCCGTGACCTTTGACGTCAACTATTGACGGAAAAACGTTAACTGTTGACGACAAATATTATAGAGGAACGAAAATATTAACTGGCATAAAGATCATGGTTTATTTCACAAGATTTTAAGTTGACGGTTTGATTTACGATTTAACTTTAGTTGATGGTTTAAATTACTAAAAATCCTATAAGTATTGATTATTTAGTAATTATTTCAAGTTTTAGAAATTTCAGGACCGATTCTATTATTAATACAAACTCACTTTTCTTTGTGTAAGGATTGTATGTAATACTATTTTGTTCTTCTTCTTGTGAAGATCAAGAAACCAGTTGCGAGACGTCCACAGATGGAAACTCTACAATTAGTCGACGAGGACAATGAAGATGATGATTTTTCAGTGGATGTATTAGCAGCAGACCTAGTATCATCAGTATTAAGGTTAACAAAATTATTTGTTTGATTATAGAATTATTTTTGTATGCATAAAAGTAAAAGTACATTGAGGCGAAAACAATGGGATCAATTATATAAGAGAACAAATCTTTTGTCAGTATTGTCCAATTAATCATTTTTTTATTTTTTAATAAGGGTTGGGTTTTTGCCAAAAAAAAAAAATGGGTTTTCTGTTAATTTCTTAGACGGTGAATGAAGCGGAGAAAGATGGAAACGCTAACGGTTACCGTTATTGACTACCGACAAGACTCAAAAGGCAGTCGTTTCAAGATATTCTAGCAAATTGTTCAGTCCTTTGAAGTTGCAGTTTGAGTTTGATACAGCAATGGTAAGACATTTTTCCAAAATGCAGAGAAACAAAACACTCTTTGATCAACAGATTAATTATAAAGATGAAGGCATCATCTTCTAAAGTGTGTGATCTTCACCTCATTCACTTTCTAACTGATGATGAACTCGATGATAAAGAGTGAATCTGGGAGCTTTTCTTCTGATTACTTAGCTCTCAGGACCTTGACAAGACTCCTTTTGAACTGCAAAATTCCACAAAAGCAAATAACCCTCCAACACGTTTTCTAACAATAACCTCTCAACTCTCTCATCAAGACAACAAATATCCCAATTCCTCAGGATCACAAAGAGTATATGCTCTTAAACCGAGATATGACGCGATAAATCTTGCATACTCTACGATATTTATCCTATTATCCTAAGTGTGTGTAATATAATGATAAGTCAAACCTTGGTATGGTCCCACCACGGCGAGGATCATTCTCCGTTGCTTGTCTTAGAGCCCTGGCAAAGGCTTTAAAGGTGGCCTCTATTATGTGATGAGAGTTTTCGCCAGCAAGCTGTTGTAACAAAAACTTCTATTAAATACTGTCTTGAAAAAAAGTTGCCAAAGCAGATTACAGAAGAAAATTTTCATGAAATCGTTTGCCATTGGAACACAGTACCTGACGGATGTGAAGTGTCATACCGGAAGTATTCACCAAAGACTGGAAAAAGTGCTCCACCAACTACAAATATAGAAAGGTTTACAAAATTTATAACAAAAACATCAAACATAAGTAAGTAAAAAGAGAAGGATAGAAGAACCTGAGTGTCATAGTTTCCAACTCTCCGAGTTGGAATCTCCAAATTGTAACCAAGATATGGTCTACCAGACAAGTCCTGCAAGAAGTTTTTGATTTCATTATAAACAGTAATGAGAGAATAAACACAGAAGATGCAATAAAAAAAAATTGTCTACCAGGGAAACATGTATGAGCGCTTCATCTAGAGGAGCAGTGAAGTCACCAAACCGATTAATCCCTTTACGCTCACCAAGTGCCTTTAACAAAGCCTAAAGAAAAGAAAAAAAAAAGAACAAAGACGCAGAGATTTCATTACATCACAACCATTACTCGGAGGTTCTAACTAGTAAGTGTCAGTAACTTTACTTACAGTTCCAATGGCAAGAGCTATATCTTCATTAGTGTGATGATCATCGATGTGAACATCGCCAGTAGCTCTAACGTGCACATCAAACAAGCCATGTGAAGCAAGTTGCTAACACAAGGAAGCAGTGAAGAAAAAGGACAAAACAAGATCTTTTCATTAAAACTGTCGGGGGTATATTGAAAAATCATTACAGAACCCAAAGGAAGAGAGGCAAAGCAAAAGACATACATCTAACATATGGTCAAGGAAAGGGATTCCAGTGGAGCTATCTGAAATTCCAGTGCCATCCAAGTTTATCTTCACTGATACATTCGTCTCCTTTGTCACTCTCTTCACTTCTCCTATTCGAGCTGATACACCATAAGAAATATGATTTAGAGTGAAAACAAAAAAAAACATCATCAGGAGAATCAATGATGAAATGAGATTAGCTATATATCACTAGTCCCAAAGCTAACCTGATTCGATTAAGGAGGAAGAAGAAAGAGTTGCCTGGGAAAGGTTATTATTGATTGGTGAAGAAGCGCAGGAGATAGATTGGCGAGGCTGAGATTGAGATTGAGACTCCATCCGCAAAAATCGGGGAAGTGAAGGGGGAACAATCGACGGTTTCTGAGAGGGCGGAACCATAAACCTGAGGTTAGGTCGCACAAGCTCAGCTGAAGATTGAGTAAACATGGTGGTGGACGCACGCAGACGACAGCTGAAGGAACAAGAGAGAGACGACCACCTTTGTATGCCTTTCTTGTTCGAATCCCCCAAACGACGACGCTTCAGCTCTCCATGAGCCACCAATTCAGGTATTAGTGGACCGAACCGGTTCGCTGGAACCAGATAAACTCGTTAGAGCATCCTTATTGCAAGGACCAAAAACCAAGTCCTTAGGTGTATTTTAATAATATAATGATGTTAAGAGACAAAGTGTAGAGACACATCAAAATGATCACATTATTGCTAGGACTTATAGTTGTATCTTAAGAATTATTTTTTTTTCAAAATATTTATTTAAAATTAATATTAAACATTAAAATAAAAAACAGGAAAATAATAGAAACTTGGAAAAAGGAAAAAAATTACAAAGAAGAAATATTAAAGAAACCAACATTTTATTGAATTCATAAAAACTAAAACATCATATCTAATTTTCAAGATGTCCAAACATTTCCCATATATTTTCAATCAAATCTTGTTTTAATTGATGATGAATATGTGGATCCTTAACTTCTTCGCGACGACCATCCACAATAGGTTGTTTTATAGACTTTTTTACGGTAAATGTAAATTCTTCATCTTGAAATTCTTCAACAGTGTCCGAATCCCGTTCATCTTCGACAATCATATTATGGAGTATGAGACAAGCTTTCATAATATTTTTAATTTTTTTTTTATCCCATAAATTAGATGGATTTCTAACAACGGCAAACCTAGCTTGCAGGACTCCAAAGGCACGCTCAACATCTTTTCGAACGGATTCTTGTTTTTTAGCAAATAAAGAATTTTTGGGACCCTGTGGTAGTGTGATAGATTGAATAAAAGTTGCCCATTTTGGATAAATACCATCCGTCAGATAGTAAGCCAAATTGTACTCCCTTCCATTGACATAGAAGTTTACTTCCGGAGCTATCCCGTTAATAATGTCATCAAAAACAGGTGACCGATCAAGAATATTAAGATCGTTCATGGTACCTGGAGCTCCAAAAAAAGCGTGCCATATCCAGAGGTCATATGAAGCAACCGCCTCCAACACTAATGTTGGTTTTCCGGTTCCGCGTGAATACATTCCTTTCCAAGTGCTGGGGCAATTCTTCCACTTCCAATGCATACAATCGATGCTTCCAACCATCCCGGGAAATCCACGTTCTTCACCAATTTGGAGTAGTCTTTGAAGATCCTCCGGTGTGGGTTGTCTGAGGTATTGATCGCCAAACAAGTGGATTATTGCGGCGGTAAAATGGTGCAAACATTTAGCAGCTGTTGTTTCACCAAGTCGTACATATTCGTCAACTGTATCAGCTCCACCACCATACGCCAATTGACGAATAGCTGCGGTACATTTTTGGAGGGGAGATAGACTCGACCTACCGACTGCATCTTGTGTAGGTCGAAAATACTCTACTTCTGTAGAGAGACGATGCACAATACTCAAGAACAAAGACTTGTTCATTCGAAAACGTCGCCTGAATAAATTGTGCGGGTATGTAGGAGTTTCGCTAAAATAATCATTCCAAAGCATGGTGTTGCCATCTTCCCGGTTTCTCTCGATAAAAATTCGTTTTTTCCGCTCTTTTGGTTCTGGAATAGGATTGTTGGTAAAAAATTCCCCGAACGGAACTTCTAAATCTGCATCGTCATTTATGTTGTAATGATAATGGTAATGTCAATCGCCAAGAGAGTCGCCGTTGAGAAGAGAGAGCGGAGAGAAGAAGATAGGTTTGTCAATCGAGACAAACTGCTTTTGCCCTAATTTGCTATGTCCAATCTCCTGCTGACACATGTCTGAAGGACCGGCCCAATTTGTATCCAAACCAAGGACTTTGTGCGATGTCTCTTAGTTTTATTCACCATTTTTCATTTATTTTTAGCCCAAAAACATAAGGACCAGGGCTTTAGAGCCCGCGATAAGCATGCTCTAATAAAGTAGGCAAGTCACATAACCGAAAAATACTAATAAATTTAATTCTCTATTAATAGTTCAACTACTTTTCTGTGAAGAATAATCAAATTATAACTGACTACGTAAATTTAAGAATTAAAAGAATAATTGCTAAATTATCAAAATGAAATTTAAATCAGTATTTTGCACAGTCAATTGTAACTTGTAACTAGAGCCAAAAATATGTGCAAATGATAGTTAAATATAACTGCTAATTTTTATGTTTGCTAACTTTTGGTGTATTAACTGCTAGTTAAAGAATTAAATGCTCATTTTCCCTTACAAATCCATAAAATAATAAAAACTTCATTTTACTGGGACAACAAAATTTCAGTTATATTTTAACCACTCCAATGTAACCGGTCCAGGCAAAACCAGACTATGAAACCGAAAGATTTAAAAATGTAACGCTGGACCACGTTCTGTCTACAGAAACTCTTGATCCGACTCTGGTTCAGTTCAGCTATACGTCCAAAGTTTACAACCGAAGCTGTACTTTTTTTTATAGTAATAACTAGATTCTGACCCGTTTTCAAAGGGCGGATATATTTTTGTTTTACATTTTTAAAAAGTTAAATTTTTATATATGTGTTTTAATTATATTTGTATTTTTATTTTTATAATATTTCTTAAATGATTAATAAAAGATTTTAATAATTATATTAAAATAGTTTGACCACACCTATATCAATAAGTCATGTTCATGTTTTAATAGTATTGATTAAGATTAGAAATTAGAATGTTAGACTTCAAAAGAATGACGTTTGATTAGTTATTTTTATACTCCCTCTGTTCCACTTTAAGTGAAGTTCTAAGATTTTTATTTTGGTCCATAATATGTGATGTTCTCACTATTCTAGGTAAAATTAAATGTCATTCAAATTTTCTGACCAATTACAAAATCATGTACTATTTTGTTATTGGTTAAACTTGTTTTATTTAATGTGATTTTTATATAACCAAGATAAAGTGCATAAAATTTTGTGTTTTCTTAATAATTGTGTAAAAACCTTAAACATCAGTTAAAATGGTACAGAGGGAGTATAATCGATTTGTATTTAAAAACTCATAAATCATTGGAAATTCTATTTTGGAAAGTTAGATTTCTAATTGATTACGCTTGATTTTAGGAAGATAGTTAAGAAAGTTAGTTATTTTTGGTAACTGGTAATTGAACTTTCCGGCAAAATATAAATAATTAACGTAATAGTTATAATTTGAATTAATTATCTCCCTATACATTAAAAAGAGAAGTCACTTTAGTGATTTCTGCTTACGTGGCGATCATACAAGACACTCTCGAATTAATTCTTATAATCTTATTGGTCGATTTTTTTTTAATTTCTTTTTGAATTATTTTTTTCCATCGGCCAAACCTTTCCAAAAACACATACCATGTAATTAATATAGTTATATACGTTTTTAACTAATCGATATATATTTCAAAGGTACTATTATGGTAACTTAATAATGACATATTTAAGTGACAATGCAAATATATTAGAGTATTGGTAATTTAAAAAAAACCATAATATGTTTAGAGTAATGGTAATTTTAAAAAATCATATTAGAGTATTAGTAATTTAAAATAATTTAAAATGTCTCAGAAACTATAATTTATGAGAAAAGAAATTAGAAGAAACCATAATATGTTATTATTTACCGATCACGAGATCCTAATTATTATAGTAAAAAAATTGTTATTGAAATCTAATGAAATCATAATATGTGTAAAAAATGAAACATAATAATTATTATAATTCCGGACATGAAAATCATTGTAAGTCATAATGAAATGAAATCATGTTAAAAAATGAAATCATGTTAATCCTCCTATATATTAAAAGAGAAGTACATTGGACACGTGGCGCTCACACAGCTCTTCTCACGAAAATTCTCGCGATTCTATTGGTCGAATTTTTCTATTTTTTCTTTTTGATTTATTTTTCTACTCGAGTTTTAAATTGGAAAGTCACATTAATTGTTAATCGCACTAATAATTTCTTGCGCAAGAATCGTAATAAATGTCGACCATTAATCATGGCTTGCAGAACAATTTTAATAAATGTCGACTAATCATTAAATGTCTTAATGGGAAATATGTTTTATATCTAATTAGGAAACTAATTATTATCAACATACCTTATTTATATTATTACTTGCGCAAGTCTCGCATCATATAATATGCATATTCTTTTTTAATTTTACAAATTTATTATGTTTCCTTTAATCAAACGTCATTTAATTTACATACCTTATTATAACCAATTACTTGCGCAAGTCTCGCAAGTAATATTATTTGCGTCGTTAATACTCTTCACCATCAAAGGACTATATATAGAGTACAAAGTGGCGATGAAGCAACACAACCATTCTTCTATTTTTATATATACATATTTCATCATAGCTGACTTTTCTTTTGGTTTATATGCAGATGCCCTATTCTAACGATTTCACCACGATGCAGCGAAGAATATGACACAAAAGCTGATGTTTTCTCCTTTGCTTTGATCGTTCAAGAGATAAGTTAAAACCTTTTTTTTTCCTTATGGTTTTTGCTGTTTCTTTGTTCATGTTGTTGATTCCTTTTGAATGTTGGAACTTTTTTAGATGATAGAAGGACGAATGCCATTTGCTGAAAAGGAAGACAGTGAAGCTTCAGAAGCTTATGCCAGCAAAGAGCGGCCACTGTTCAAAGCTCCATCAAATAGCTTTACCCTCATGGACTTAAAACGTTAGTCTTACTCTTTCTCTTCACCATTAAACAAAAAAGAAGGGACAATTTTGCATCGTATGATTGCTTTTATTCAGAGTAAATGTCCGATCAAAACTTTTTTTTAACTCCAATTAGGTTGTCAATGCATTGATTTATCACCAGAATTTACGGGAAGTTATATGAAATTGCATCGTACAAAGCAATCCTTGATATGCAAATATCTTATATTGTAATTACGGTATATTTTTATTGGCAGTAATAAAGGCAATCGTTGATATGTAATTCGAACATTGTCCTAATGTAGTCAATAAGCCATTTATTAGCGTCCAAAACTTTCCTAATATAATCAACTTATTCAATGTGGATTGTCAATTAGTTTGTATACAATTAAATATATTGACTTATTGCATTAATATCGCATTCATTCGTTTTACTATAAATACGGAGACGGGAATGCTTCAAATCCATAACATCTCTTCTGTATTCGCTTTAACTCTTATTTTATTATCCCCTTTCTAAGGATTGAAATGGCCGGTTTTAGATTTTTTTAACGAGTTGAAGCCATATAAGTCAATATTAAAAATTTAGAGTGAAAGCGATTCTAAAATATGTGACGATTAGCTTAGTTGCGTGTATATGCACGTAAAATAACAACCTGAGATAACATTTTGTTTATATACAGACGTCTGTGGAAGCAGTACTCTGGTGTTATAGGAGGACAATTTAAATGGTGATATATAGTTGATCAAAAGTAAGACTCTATTTTCAGTCTATGCATGTTTAGTCTTCCTATTAATATATCAAAGTCGCTTATATATGTTTTCTTACAATGTTTTTACTTTATATTTTAGGGAGATAATGATCCATGGTACCGTGAAGAAGGAACACCAAGATGACTTTATAAGTAACTATTTTGTTTCTTTAATATTTTATAATTTTCCGTATTTTTATTTTATTTTCAACTCATATGTTATATATTATCTTACTCTATGCTTAAGTTTCAACAAAACGATCTAAACTGCTACAAGTACAAACATTTACACAGGTTCTTCAAAGTTTCGATACTAACCTGCTTATAAAGTGCAAGAAGTTTGATTTCCAATTTCAGGTTTGGAAGCAACTGCGTTGGCTGGAAATAATCTTCATTAGTTGATGGATGCATTGAGGAAATTTTCTTTTGGGTAAACTACACACAGCGGCAAGAAGGAGTAGAATCTTTTTTTTTTGGTCAAGAGGGAGTAGAATCTATTATTATTATATACATGGGTGGAAGGATTAAACTGATCTTTAACTTACTGGAACTTTTGTTGGATGTAATTTGTAAATAAAAATACATACATGCAGTAGCTGTTGGGATAATTTGAGTTCTCTTTTTTTTCCCTCCATATCTGTAAGGCAGTAGTTGTTGCCAAAATTATAAATGTAACTCTGATAGGATCTGATCCTACCGATACCAAGGCAGGATCAAATTTGAAAAGACTAAACATATACTGATTCCATCTTTTAAAAACTTAATTTTCTAAGGTTATAGTTACTGCTGTTACCAAATTTTGGGGTCCATGTCTTTTTATAGTTCTAAATAGTTTAATTCAAAAGAATTGCTTTATACTACGAGTATTTCTAAGCTTAATGTAGGCTTAATTAAACATGACATATGGTATAACTTATATTATGTCTACACGTTCGGGTCTTAAGATTCGTTTTTTGATTGGTTTTCTTGGGTCTTAGTCTTTTGTGTCTTAGGTATTTGGATCCAATCAAGTACTTAGGAATTTTTTTTTGGTTCGATTTTGAATTGTTTTTTCTCGAATTTGGGTAGGTTCGGATCTATAATTAAGATATATGTAAAATATATGTGATTTCGGATCTATAGTAGGTTCATGTCGGGTTTGGGTATTAAGGATCCAAAAAAATCTGCAAAGTAACAAAAATAAATTTTTAATAGTTAAAACTAAACCTTTTAAACTCTAACTTTTACATTTAAAATTTCAATTTACTATAAATATCATTAAAATATAAACTAAATATATAAAATAATATTTCTAGATATTTCATGTTTTAAGATCGAGTATGAATCGATTCTTATGGGTGGGAATCTATTCGAGAAGAGTTATGTTTGGGTCCTGGTCTATTCATACCGTTTTTTTTGGTAGATCGTTTTTTTGTCATCTGGCTAGAGCAATTTTATATCTAATTAAGTATTTATAAATTTTTGGTTCGATTTTAGGTTGGTCCCACTTCAGATGTTTGGGTCATATAAAATGTCTATGCCGAATTTCTATATAATGTTAGATAAAAATTTATGAAAAATCTATAATAATTTAGAAATCTTTTTAACAATTTCACCCCGCGCCTTGCGCAGATCCCAATTAATGATGATTACAACATCACGTAACATATATTCGTCATATTTAATTCACAAGATTGATTAGTAATAAATAAGAATGATCTATGTTAACGCATTAAATTCAAAACATCTATGTAGCAATAAAAAAATGTAATAAATTGTATGAATATATTATTTGATACTAACTTGTCGTGCAATCATATTTAAACACAGTAATAAATATGATACCAAGTTGCGCAAATAATCCACATTGAAAATAAGGTAAGTTATTAATAAAAAATTAACAATTTACAAACATGGTAAATTACATTTAAAATCGTGAAGTAAATACTCTTGGGATTCAAATTACTGTTAAAAGAATGTTTACATTTTTGTATTTTTCAAAAAAAAGGTTTACGATGAGGGGGAGAGAGAGAGGGAGATTTAGTGTTTTGGGTATACCCAAGGATTTACAGTTTAGTGTTTAGGATTTATCCAAGGGTTTAGGGTATATCCAAGAATTTAGGGTTTAGTGTTTTTGGTTTTTTCCCAAGGGTTTAAGTTTTGTCCAAGGGTTTAGGGTATAGTGTTTAATGTTTATGATTTACTTTTTTGTGACGATTTTAAAATTGTTAAAAAAAATTCTTCTTTTCGCAGCTACTAATATTTTTTATTTATTTTAAAAACTTAACACAAATTATTATTATTTTATTTATTATCTTTAAAAGAAGATGTACATTAATTGGCAAACTATGATTAGTTGGTAATTCACCCAAGAATTACAACATTCATCTGTTTGACATGTTATTACAACATTTATCTGTTTGATTTCTAGAAAAGGTGATCTTAGAACATTAAGATACCTATTATATTATCATAAATTGATCTGCAGTAAATATGATATCAACTTGCCAAAGCAATCCGTGCTTAATATAAGGTAAGTTATTAAAACCAGTGTTTCGAAAACCGGATTGGACCGGCCGGTCGAACCGGTCCGACCGTGACTCGCTGAAGAAGCCGAGTCTGGTTCGGTTTAAAACCCGGATTTGATAAAAACCAGTAAAACCGGCTGAAACCCGGTAAAACCGGTGACCCGGTTTAATTTTAAAACCCGGTTTTTAAAAATTAACATATAATTAAGTGTTTTTAATTATTACTAGCTAAAATTTAATATTTTATAGTTAGTGTTCAACTATTACTATTTAATTGGTTTATTATTTTTCTAAGAAAAAATGTGAAAATATATAATTTTGACTCTCATATACTATTTTTATTTTACCATATTCTTAAAATTTGAAATGTTAGTTGTAAAAATAAATAAATATGATTGTTTTAGCTATAAATCATTTGTTCTTTTTTTTTAATTTTTAGTTTACATAGTAATCAGAGAGAGAGAAAGAGAGAGAGAGAGAGAGAGAGAGAGAGAGAGAGAGAGAGAGAGAGAGAGAGAGAGAGAGAGAGAGAGAGAGAGAGAGAGAGAGAGAGAGAGAGAGAGAGAGAGAGAGAGATATTTAGTGTTTTGGGTATACCCAAGGGTTTACAGTTTAGTGTTTATGATTTATCCAAAGGTTTAGGGTATATCCAAGATTTTAGAGTTTAGTGTTTGGATTTTTACCCAAGGGTTTAAGATTTGTCCAAGGGTTTAGGGTATAATGTTTACTGTTTATGATTTACTCTTTTGTGACGGTTTTAAAATTGTTAAAAAAATTAATCTTTTGGCAGCTAATAATATTTTCATTTATTTTAAAAACTTAACACAAATTATTATTATTTTATTTATTATCTTTAAAAAATGTTGTACATTATTTGGCAAACTATGATTAGTTGGTAATTCAACCAAGAAAAATTCATGATAAAATATTAAACTAGGAAACATTCCTATATAAATCAAAATTGTGGTAGTTAAAAAAATAATCGGTGAATTAAAAGAATGTTTACATTTTTATATTTTTCAAAAAAAAAGGTTTACGATGAGAGAGAGAGAGAGAGAGAGAGAGAAACCCGCGGGTTAAACACTAAATCTCTATCTCTCTCTCTCTTTCTCTCTCTTAAATAGATACAAGATATTCCGTAATATTTAACCCGCGGGTCCCGCGAATTACCTGTAAATTTGGGCGGAGCGGGTGCATGTATTTTGAATCTTTCATTGCGTATCATGCAGATCGAAATTATGAGTCAAAAAACTAGGTGACCCGCGGGTTGGCGGGACGGACGGAGTGGGTCGATCTGTAGACCCAGCTCTACCCGTATAATTTGAATCTGTACAATGCCCGCACAGGGTGCGGGCCGGCCACCTAGTTTATTTTAAATGCAGTGGCATAAGCTATAATTATTTAGGAAAAATTTGGTTCAAGTACTAGATATACTTCAGTTTTAATAGTTTAGATGTATATAAAGCCATTTGATTAGATGTTCTCATAAAACTAGAGTTTACAAATCTCATATATCCACGGTGGCATCGACAGGAAGCGAGATCGCCCTATAAAGAAGAGGCGGTGAAGCTGACTCCGTCGGTTTCTCACAGCATACCCTTTGATGATCAAGCTGAATCTTATGCCTCGCCTTAAGCCATCTCAACTCTCTCCTTATCTCATTCTCCGACCACCACTCACCTCTCACTTTCTTCCTCGTACTCAAACTCAAACTCAAACTCAAACTCACGGACGGACCCTGTTCTTCTTCTCCATCATCAGAACGCGATTCTCTCAAACCCCAAATATCCGCGTAATGAATCCTGTTGTGTTCTCCGGACACAACAACAACATCACCACCATCTCCGTGCTCTTCTTGTCCTTCCACTTGGTAACTTATCTCCTCGAACCTACCGTGTACCGAAGAACAGCTTCTCTCATCAAACTGATGATGATGCTGGTGAGATTTCTCTCCGGAGAGTTCACTGTTTGATGAGACTGTCTCTTGTATATACCCATTCGTAGCACAGTTCCCACAGAATCCTCCATTTGATTCACTCTCGGCAACGTTGTGATCATCATCAATCTTCCAGTCAGGAACCAACGCAGCAATCTCTGCATCTATCATCTCCGCGATTTTCGCAACATCTTGATTCGTTATGTCCAGTTCAGACACCATCTCTTCTGCTACACTCCACGCTGTGTCTAAAGCTGTCTCAAACGGGAAGTATATGTTCCTTATACGCCCTGTAACACACATTAAGCTTTAGGTTCTATTATTTTAAGTATGTAAATATTTAAGAGACGGTTCTTAGCTTTTTTTTAGTTAAAAGTTAAGAGACCGTTTCTTATATTGCTAAGAACCTCATCCTAAGAACCCCAAATAAACATGCCCGTATCTAAAAAAGTTTGAAACTTTATTACCTTCTGCATCAGAGATTCTGAGCCTCAAGAAGATCCCATCACTACCGTTTCTCTTCCCTTTAATCGAAATATCGACATGGTCAGAGTCTTCCTCGTCGTCGTCTTGCGCGAAAAGATTGATCTCACATATCTGATCATCATTGTAAAGAGGAGGATCTATCAGAGGTTGTCTAAGAAACACACCAGTTTCATCATAACCATTGTAGTAATCAATGGGTCTCATAACATCATCTTGTAAGAAAGGGTCTTGCAGAAGCTCAAAAGCAGTGAGCCTAGACGTTACGGTGGCTAAACACTTCTCAACGAACTCACGAACCTCAGGGTCCTTCACTAAGTAGAAAGCTTCAGGCTTCTTCCCCTGAGAGTAATAAAGAACGTTAAAAAAACAAGACATGACAAAATAATAAAACATTAAAAAAATATCATTTTTACCGAAGTAACTTTCTTGTAGATCTGCGCAGGGTGAGTGCATTCACTGTAAGGGTAATCGAAAGTGACCATCTCTAACACACACATTCCAAAAGCATATACATCAACCAGCTCATTGTACTCCTCATCATAAACTTCTGGTGCCATGAACTCAGGGGTTCCTTTGAAAAACATAAGTATGTAGGTCCGGTCCAGTTAATGTTTCAAAGACATTATTATTTATTACTAAAAGCCAAAATGAAGGTGAAAGTTACCAACGCAGCGAACAGCATGTGATTTACGAAGAATAGCAGCGAGTCCAAGGTCACCAATCTTGACTTCTCCTTGGTTTCCATTGATGAAGATGTTGTCACATTTGAGATCTCTATGGATGATTGGTGGAGAACAGCTATGGAGATAAAGAAGCCCTTTAAGAATCTGCTTACACCATTGCTTCACCGCTTTAATATTCACTCTTCTATGTCTCAACCTATACCTACCAAAAAAAAAAGTCACAAAGACATATAAGTGACTTTTCAGATTTTGGACAAAGAGATAACAAAGACGCCAAGTTGCTTACTGTCTGAGAGTGCCGGAGGTGAAGAGTTCTGTGACAAAATTGATTGATAAATTGTCAGTATCAACCCAAGAAGTGTAGAATCTCATGATGTTCTGATGATTCAGGGTCTTGAGCAGATGAATCTCTCTGAAGAATTTCTCTAACTCCTCAGGATTCCTAGTGAAATTCCGAAGCTTTACTTGGTTCCATGCCACTTCTATCCCTTCATACTCATCAAACGCTCTGTATCTGCAAAGAATGTAGAATTTTTTGGATTGTATTAAATAATCATTAATTAAATAATAAATAAAATAAAGTTGTGACGTTACGAGAGAACGTTCGTTCCCGACCAAACAAAAAATAAAGGTTGTTCGAAAGAAAGACAAAGAGAGAAGATGAATGCGATTACACTGTCTTCGAAGCTCCCTTGCCAAGTACTTCCTCGTACTGTCCAAAACCAAAAAAAAAAGGAAAAAAAAATAAATCAAATCGATTATAAGGAAGTATGAACGTTTAAGTACAGAAGAATCGTACTCTTCCATATCTTCCTGACGGGTCAACTTCAACGAACTCAGAGCAATCTTTAACGAAGCTTTCTTCACCATTCATGGCTCCTAATTCTTGAGAGAGAGATGCTGGAGTTTGTGGAGATGATAGAAAGAAGAAGAAAAGATTAAGTTTTTTTCTTAAAGAGAGAATATGAGGAAACAAGTGTTTTTTTTTCTTTAATGCCCACCTAGTAGTGACACAGCCGAGAGACAGCAAGTTAGGCTTCTCACCCAATCACCTTTTCCCAATACCACGCGTCGGTTTACGTTTTACTAAACCGGTTCTGTTCGGTTTTGTTCCTGTTGAACCAACCAATGAGTACTAAATCGTACTATCATAGAATTATATGAAAATAGCATTCAAAATACATCTGTACGAAGTATGCAAAATTCGTCATTTCAATTTGAATATTCGGCGAATTTTGATAATTTAGTCAGCTAAATTGAAAGAAGAACAAAAAAAACTGAGACTTGTTTGGTTGACAATGGAGAAAATTATTCAAATTGAGGCGTGTGAACAAAAGAATCTAACACTGAGGATTTAAGACCACATAATAATAATAAGGTTTGCGTTCCTATAAAGCGTTGATTGGTTTGGTAAGCTAAATTCCAAGAACCGGTACAGTATATGTTAATAACCGAAATGAAACGGAAATTCGGCCAAAAAAACACTGAACATGGCAAGAATGACCAAAAGAAATATGGACTTGAGACTGGCCAAAAAAGCATGAATTTTTGTTGATTTTTATCAGTTTATTAAGAAACTTTGATTGACCGACCAGATTAAGACACTGTTAACTAACAGTTAAGACGGTGGTTAATCAACGTTAAATAAGATCGTTAAGTAAAATGACGTCGTTTTGAGATGGAATGAAACGACGTCGTTTTACCTATTTTTATTATCAAAAATATGTTGTTCGCGTGGATCGAACCTGAGAATTCATGGCCAAATGACGAGGTTCCTTGCCACTAGACTACTGTCACTTTTAAGAATATCCATAACATGTTTTCTTTTATTGAGTATCAAACAAATCTCGAAAAATCTAAATTCTTTTTTTTTTAATTCCAAAAAATCTTTAAAATTCAAGAAAATTCTGAAAATTAAAATTAAAATTGAAATTCTAAATACTTAAAAAAAATCAAAACATTAAACTTTTTTATAAAAATTAATGTATCTAAGATCATTTGAGTTTTTTTTATCTTAAATACATTAATCATATTTTTTTTTATAAATTAATATATTTGAGATAAAATAGAAAAATGATATTTATCACACTACAAATGTTTTTCATTTAATTATTATCATATTTTAGAAAAAAATTTGTGATAATATCATTTGTTTATTGTATCTTAATTATCATTTGTCTATTTTATCTTAAATACATTATTCATACTAAAATCTATAGTGTGATAAATACCATTTTTATTTTATATTACATACGTTAATTTATTTAAAAATATGTTTCAAGTTTTTTAATCATTAAATTTAATTCGTTGCTTTTCTGAATTATTTTAGATTTTTTTTGAAATTTTTAATGTATTGATTTTTTTTAAAAAAACCTTATTTGTAATTTCAATTTTAATTTTAATTTTCAGAATTTTCTTGAATTTTTAAGATTTTTTGGAATTTTTTAAAAAGAATTTAGATTTTTGAGATTTGTTTGATACTCAATAAAAGAAAACATGTTATGGATATTCTTAAAAGTGACAGTAGTCTAGTGGCAAGAAACTTTGTCATTTGGCCATGAGTTCTCAGGTTCGATCCACGCGAACAACATATTTTTGATAATAAAAATAGGTAAAACGACGTACGTCGTTTTACTGAACGATCTTTGCAAATGTCGTTTAATCATTCTGTAACAGTGTGTTTAATTTGGCGAGTCAGCGATAACTTAATGATTAAAGTTTAAAGTCAAATATAGTTCGGTGTTTTTTGGGCTAGCCAATATATTCGTATTTATTATGGCAATTTGTGCAAAGTTCATGATTTTTTTGGTCGAATTCCCGAAATGAAACTGACCAAAAACTAAAGAAGCCGTTGGTTTATGGACACTTGTGTGTAAAGGCTAAAAGGGGTTTGTCGTATAGTAGAGCAGTTAATGTCACGGATCGAGAGAAAGCACATGGGAGTGAGTCACGGCAACACATAGAAGTGTCTCCTTTTTAGTGATGATGTTTAAGATAGTAAGACACATATGGACCAATCATAACCCACGCTTTTTGTATTAATTACTATCTTCTGTTCACTTTCACTTACTCCCTCTGTTTTTAAATAATACATGTTTTGAGATTTTCACACTTTTTAATAAAACATATTAAAATTTACTTATTAGTGCATAGTTTTTTGTTATTTTATATTTCCTATATTTCTAAACCAATAAAATTTCAAGAAATGCAATTAATGTTTTTGAGATTCACAATTATTCATAATTAGTTGACAAAAATTACATTGAAAATATAAAAAATACATATTTTTGAAACAAAAAAAATTCCTAAAACATACATCTTTAAAAAACAGAGGGAGTAATATTTTACGTGAAATTCATCTTTTTCTCTTCTATTAATTGAGTTTACACCAGACCCAAAAAGAAAATTTCAACCGAAAAAAATTTAACATAAAAAGATCATAAATCCGCCATTGTATTTATTGTTTTTGGAATATGTCGAATACTGAAGATAAAAAAATTTATTACATCGCAAGAATTTCCATATGTGTAGTAAATATCGGTGTAGACACTATCTTCACTTATTGAAAACAGTATGTACAAACACCATTATTGAATTCGCAAGAATTTCTATATGTAGTAAATATCGGTGTAGTCTAAACAAACATCAGGAAGCTCAGTGTCATGCATCACCTATGAATTTTTTAAAAATACTCAACAAAAATTCCTTTTAAACAAAAGATCAACGACTAAAATCATTATAAATTTAAAGACTAATCATGAGTCATCAAAAGTATGACCGAGAGAATTACCTCATACTGGTTGTTGAATCCATCCAGAAGTAAAGACTCACCGTTATCAACAACAAAGAGATCCCGCATATAGTTAAAGTAATTGTCATCTTGTACTGCCTAAGGAACCTCAGGAAGAGGAGAAGAAGAAGACAAGGGAGTCACTCCAGTGATACAATTCTCTGGAGGATGTGAGTTTGACGCTGAAGCAGCTACACTGGTTACTTTGTTAGGACCAGGATCAGGAATAGCTACAAGACTCTCTCTATCTTCCTCATCACGCCAATCTTCATCTTTAAATGAAGCACCATATTGAGAACCATTCTTTGGTCCATGTCTAGTCTTCTTAAAAATCTTACAAATGACAAAGGTATTATGTATGTCTCAACAACAACATAATTAACACTGTTTATCTAAAACATAAAATTTGGTCAAAATTCATTACCTGAAGAACACTCTTCTGCTCCAGTGTTCTGTCTTCAAGTTTGTATTCATGCATAATACAGCCAGTACGTGTTGGACGAGAACTATTCCCATGGTAATAAACAAGAGAGGTGATTTTTCCAACGACCGCACCCTTATAAGTAACATCTTTATCGTTCCTTGTGCTCTTCTAAAAACCAGATACAGCCACACGGCTTGCCTTACCGCCGCTGTTGCGAGACTTATTATACCTCGGACATAAGAAGTACCACTGAAGATTTCCTATCCTTAGGGATGATTTCTCTGTAAAAGATGAAATCTTTTTCAGATTGAAGAGTAACCAAACTACATACAAAACTAAAAAAGCATGAAACTTTAGGGTCTTACCGGGTAAATTTTGTGGTTCAAAAACTTGTAAATGTTGACCTCATCTATGGGATTAGACCTCATAAATTTTCTCCTCAAGTAGTATCTTACAAGTTCCAAATCAGTCGGATTAAACCGATAGTCAGGTGATAAGCGATTTTCCCCATTACAGAGAAACTCAAACACAGTCTCTTGCACCAAAGAAGCGATGTATATATTACAACATCCAGGGCTAATCTCAGTTTGTGATTGCATAAACTAATCAATTATGTAAAAGCATATAGTAGACTTGGAGAAATCAAAGTAACTTCCATCTTTCGATCAATTTACAGATCTATAAACCTCAAAAAATCCTTATTTTGATTTTAAGCGACAAAAAAAAGATTTAAAGAAAACAAATAAAAAACATATCTTTTGTTCACGAAATCGTACAGAGAACAGTGTATGTTCACTTAGACAAAACCCCAAACACAATCCCGTGCACCAAAGAAGCGATGGATTTTTCTTGAAGATGTATAAAAACAAAAACAAAACAAAAACTCCAATTAAGAAAATTGAAACACATAAAACAAAAAAAAATTTGGTTAGCAAGCTCTTTTCATCTTGGTCTAAATAACAAAAAGATTTGATGTTAAATAACGAACAAGTATTGCGGTGGTTAGAGCGAGCAAGGGGAGAGAGAATAATTTTGACTCTTCTACGGTGGTCGGAGCGAGAGAGGAGAGAGAAAAAGAGAGTAAATTTGACTCTTAATTAGGACAGAGCAAGAGAGGGGAGAGGCAAAGAGTAAATTGAACTAGTTAGATATGTCGTAGAAGACGCCATCAAAACTATCTTGAACCACTTGAGCATTTTCTTGATTTGTGTCAAACATGGTTCTGTAGTACACAATGCAACAGTGTCTTTTTAGTGCTTCATAGACTCCACATAACTAATATTGCAGTAGTAGGCGACGAAGGTTTGGTCTGGATTTTGATGAGCGTTCGGACGGAGAACACAACTAGATTTTGCGGTTGAGATGCTTCATAAGTCATTTAATCGCTATGCCCGACCATTTCTTTGGGAGAGACCTTGTTGAGGAATTGATATTCAGCAAAGACTCATTTAGCGTGGGACGCATGTTGAGAGGAACAATAATCCTATCACCGTGGTAGCAATGAGAGTTGGCAAAGATGTAGCTGAGATCCTTTGTTGGCGACACTGACTAGAGAGTCTAATGACAGGTGAAGTGGGATGTGTAGAGTTCTTATGGATGAGCTGGAGAAGCAAATGTCTATAATGAGAGTCGTAGATTGGTCTTACCGGATTTGGCATAAGATGTGGCAACTTGGACTGAACAGTTGGATTCTCAGTTATGGAAGAGCTTTTGAAACATGGATTGTTTGATTTTCTTGGTTCTGTAATATGTCAAAAGTTTCTGAAGGGAAGAGAAGAGTCATGAGAGTCAAGCCCAACGGAATAAGAGGTGGAACAAATCCTGATAACTCTCTACGATGTATAGATTGATTCTATGTGGTGATATATAGTGTAGAGCTAACAACTCTTGACGTGGAATAACAAAACATATGACTCGTATATCTTTGAACGCTAATAAAATGTAAGTTATTGTCAAAAATGAAAAGCAAATCTTAGCTAAATCAAACCCCTTGTTCCCACCCATCATCTTTTCAACTTTTATAAACTACATGATAATGGTTTCAGTCAACAACTTGAAACAAACGAAGCATATATTACAGCTTTATGGTTCTTTCTTTATATACATTCAAAGCGTATTATTCTTCAAAGAGCACAGTCAAAATCCTTGTTTATGGGGGAGCTAATGAGTTTATTCACACGTCTGAAAGCAACATCATCTCTTCACGAGTGGCGAGCGCATGTCCATGCTTGGAACGGTGGGTGGCATTACATTATTTTCTTCTACACCAGAATTTTTAACTCAGTCCTTAGAGCTGTCCTAGCTTGAGCATGCACGTGATGTGTTTTGAACCTTGGTGAATATTGTTTTCAAACAACTTAGACAAGATTGTTTCCTTAGAATTGGGTGCTTCGAAAATATTTGAAGACATTGAGTGACAAAGATAGTGGAACAACCATAACAATTGTTTTGGGTCTTTGTGTTTGTACACTTTTTGCTGACAGAATCAAAAGCAGCTTTGCACTTGTCACCATGCAGTAGCGAAAACGACCATTTCATGCCTAATATATTGTGATATGTTCAATTCATATTTGACTTATATGGTTGTGCTAAATTATACCTGAACTTTAAAAAAATTCAAGTAACATACCCAATGTTTGTTTTTGGCCTAATCATATCCCAGTCGCCACATCGGTTACTACATCATCTAATTTTGCTGACATGGGTACTACACTAACTAATTTTGCTGACGAAGATGCCAAGTTTACATTAAAAAAGTTGTTTTATATGAATACAACCATGACTATTCTAGAGTAACACGACTGAAATATTAGCATTTGATTTGAATCATTACAACACATATATAACTACTATAAGGACGATATTGTGATATGATCCGAATATTTATAAATATCCATTATATAAGATTAAAATTTAGTTATTTAGCTTTTTAAATTTTACTAAATAATAAAAAATTAGAAAATTTTATGTTTTCCAAAATATATTTTTATGAAACGACTATTTTTTTTTAAATGTACATGTGACATCCTCGTCAGTAAAATTAGTTGACATAGTATCCATATCAGAAAAATTAGATGATATGGCAGATGATGTGGTGATCGAGTATGATTTGACAAAAAAACAAATATTAGATATGTTATTTGAAATTTTTGAAAATCTAAATTATTTTAACATGACTATATAAGTCAGGTATAATTTAAACATATCTAATATTTGACAAAGCATCTGTTGGACAAGTGTCTTGCGCTGTGAATCCATTTCAGTTTTCTTCACCAATGCTTGATACAATCTTAAGAAGCGGCTTCTTGAAGCCTAATTAAGAGTTGCTGATAATCTCCTGTGAGCGTTTTCAGATTCAGACTCTATACTATATATCAGTAACCGGTTGCAATGGTTCATGAGATAAAGCCTGAAGATTCCCATAATAGATGGAAGGAATCATCTGACCAAAAAAAAAAGAGGGAAGGAATCAATCCAACTCGATCAAGCAGTTACTGTAATTAATAGGAATAGAAAATTCCACTTACTAACCCCCGGTCCGATAAAACCGGTTTGGGTCAGGTTTGAATCCTCTTAAAACTGAATGAAGCTGGTATGATGGGTGTCGGGTCGAGACCCAAGAGTTTATGTAGTAGTAACCCTAATCAATCCCCTTATTTGATCTTCCACTTCCCGATTACTTTGCGAAATCTCAGCCCCAAAAACCTTTCTTTCGATCCGGTTATTGAAGATATTCTCTTGTGGCGGCGATGGGAGAAAAGCAGAGGAAGCTGCTCGTCTTGTATGCTTCTCAGACCGGAAACGCTCTCGATGCGGCAGAGCGTATTGGCCGTGAAGCTGAACGCCGTGGTTGCCCTGCCTCTATCCTCTCCACCGACCAATTCCACCCGGTATTGTTGATTTTAATAGCTTCTTACTGTGTTTTGCCGTCGTTTATTGATTGCTTAATATGAAGGGAACCGTTACAATTCCTCTGTTAGATCACCTAGAACCCATGATTGTTGTTCATACTAGTAATCAATCACCTCTTCGAGTAAACATATAAAAGCTTTTTTTCTTCATAACTAAAATTCTTATTGAAAGTTGCCTTTTTTTTTTTTAATTTGGTGCAGAGTTCCTTACCTCATGAGGAGGCTATTGTTTTTGTTGTATCCACTACAGGGCAAGGAGACTCTCCTGATTCTTTTAAGGTTCGTTCCTTGTGAATTTTCACTACCAGTTTTAGTTTATTGTCTACCTTATTGTTTGTACCTTCTTTTTTTAATCACTGAAGGAGTTTTGGAGGTTCCTTCTTCAAAGAAACTTGGGAAACTCTTGGTTGCAACGACTTCGCTTTGCAGTGTTTGGACTAGGTGATTCAGGTTACCAGAAGTACAACGTAAGTGCTTCTGCCACTATATAAATCGTTTCACATTCTTCTTCTCAACCTTACATTTTATTTCTGCTTCTGTTTTCATGTAATCATCAATATGAAAGAAAAAGTTAGGCAAGAAGTATATTAGCAAACTAAAAATCCCCACAACCAGAAACGTTGAGATTTGTCTGAATTATTCTTCTCTGCCACAAATTATTCATGACATTATTTTCTTCTGATGGCTTTAGTTTGTAGCAAAGAAGCTAGACAAAAGATTACTAGATCTTGGGGCCACAACCATCATTGAGAAAGGCCTGGGAGATGATCAACACCCATCAGGGTATGGAACGGTATATTATTATTGAGTAAATTAAAGATTCTGTCAGATTTAATCCTACCTTTATTCTTTGATAGCAAATGAACCATTTGGTAGTGGAAGCTATAATATCCACGTTCTTGCTGTTGCTTGTTTATTACTATAAATGTCATTTGAATACTAAATTTTCAGTTTTTTTTGTGTTCTCTTTATTTTTCAGGTACGAAGCAACTCTTGATCCGTGGATGATGTCTTTGTGGGGTGCATTATATCAGATCAATCCCAAATACTTTCCTAAAGGTCCAGATGTGGTGATTCCTCAAGATGAATTAATTGATCAGCCCAAATATAGGATTTTATATCATAAGCAGGAAACACTGGAGCCTGCATTGATGGTAGAATCAGGTACACCAAGTTCTATTCCCATCATGTTCTTGAGAAGCGAATTCGTAGTGTGGATACTTTGCTTCATTCGTGTTAGCTTACGACTATGTTATGCTCTACTTCACACGGGACTTTATGTCTAGTTATAAATGGTTATTGCTAGAAATGTCAATGAAGAAAAATTAGTTCGATTATTCTGTTTCTATTGCATAATATGCCTCTTTATGTATTTACAGACATCATAGAAAGAGTCCGTGAAATGTCACCCGGAAAATTATCCAAGGACAAAAGTAAACCAGACTGCTTTCTCAAGATGGTATGCACATCCATTATATTTTTTTTGTTTATGTTATATATGCTATGCAACCTCGTTGGTTATGCTATTTCAATGCTCTGTCACCTTGCATATGTTCCTACCTGGTCAACATGTTCTCTTTATATATCTGATTTTCTGGTTAGCCTAGATGATATGAATTTTATTCCCTTACCTTTGGTTTTAAAAATTTCCATCATGCAGACTAAAAATGAAGTCCTGACGAAAGCTGGAAGTACAAAGGATGTCCGCCACTTCGAGTTCCAATTTGTTTCTTCTGTAAGTAACTTTACTATCACTTAGTTTAAGTCGTCGTTCAGGCAATTTTCTCCTCTTTGTTTGAAGTTTTATCATCCTCTTTGGTTTTCTCATTAAAGAGTATCAAATATGAAGTTGGCGATGTTGTTGAGCTTCTTCCAAGCCAAGATTCTTCAGCAATAGATGCGTTTATAGAACGCTGTGATTTGGACCCGGAATCGTTTATCACAGTAAGTAGCTCCACTCTGTTGACATAATGATCTCAGATGGTCTAACTGAGATTTCAAAGTAAATTTTGAGAATTCATTTACTTTCAGGTTCATCCAAGAGAGACAGAGAGTAATGGTTCATTTGGAGAAGTAATTACACATGTCCCTATTAAGCTTAAGACTTTTGTTGAATTAACAATGGACGTTACATCCGCTTCACCTCGACGATACTTCTTTGAGGTTAAGAGCTCTTTAATGTCTTTTTCATTGAGTTTTATGTGTCAAACTAGTATTTGATGGAAGCCCTTAAAAATGTATCATCTCTGTTCAGGTGATGAGCTTCTATGCAACAGCTGAACATGAGAAGGAAAGACTGCAATACTTTGCCACACCCGAGGGACGGGATGACCTCTACAATTACAATCAGAAGGAAAGAAGAAGCGTCCTTGAGGTAACCAAACAAGGACCATGATTTGTTTTGAACACACATCGACTCATTTAACCAAATAGATCGTATTGCTAATGCCTGTGACAGGTGCTAGAGGATTTTCCTTCGGTGCAGATGCCTTTTGAGTGGCTTGTACAGTTAGTACCATCGCTAAAACCAAGAGCTTTTTCGATATCTTCATCTCCTTTGGCCCACCCTGCTCAAGTACATTTGACCGTAAGCGTGGTATCATGGATCACCCCTTATAAGAGACCTCGAAAGGGTCTATGCTCCACTTGGCTCGCAAGCCTCACACCTGAACAAGGTTAGAACTTTGCTTCTTCATTGACTCGGTTCTTTGTTTCTATGTATTATCTTACAATTTGTGTTCCGTTGTGTTTAGGGATAAACATACCGGTTTGGTTTCACAAGGGCTCTCTTCCTGCTCCACCACAGTCTGTTCCGCTCATCTTAGTGGGACCTGGAACCGGATGTGCCCCGTTCCGTGGGTTCATAGCTGAGAGAGCCGTGCAAGCTGAGACTAGTCCGACCGCACCAGTCATGTTCTTCTTTGGTTGCAGAAACGAAGACACAGATTTTTTATACCGAGACTTCTGGGAGTCTCATGCAAGAGAAGGAGGCATGCTCTCTGTAGTAAAAGGCGGCGGGTTTTACACTGCATTCTCTAGAGACCAACCGAAGAAGGTTTACGTGCAACACAAGATCCGAGAGATGAGGAAAGAAGTTTGGGATTTGCTATGTGATGGAGCCGCCGTTTACGTGGCGGGCTCGTCCACGAAAATGCCTTGTGATGTGATGTCGGCTTTGGAGGAGATTGTGATGGAGGAGACCGGAGGATCAAAGGAAATGGCTTCACGGTGGCTCAAGGCTTTGGAGAAAACTGGGAGATACAATGTTGAAGCTTGGTCTTAAACCCAACTTCCTCCCATATCATGTAATGTTTGATTATAAGAATCATTGGATTATTATTTAAATTGATTTTTTATTCACATTGAAAGGTTCAAAGTAAAATGATTTGTTGAATTGTATGCATTTAGGACTTATGTAATATGTATAATTTGATTTTAATTTTTAATATAATGAGGGGTTTTTAATTTTTTTTCATTTTAACTAGAGTTTGTTTGAATAAATCATTCACTGAATAATACAAGATTTCAATGTTTATTTTTAACTAGGGTTATCAACTTATGTTTTAGATACTGAGCCTCTGCAAAATGTGAATATGATCACATTCATGCATATATGTGGATACCAAATAGTTTTACTTCACGTGACTATACTGTACAGTATATGTTTTAGCAGACTTTCTATTGTGGAAAAACAAGAAATAGAAACAGCGAGTAAATTTAAAACATAGTTGATATGAGAATTGAGAAAATTCGCCAATCTATATATTATATATATAATAGGAAACCAATTTTTGTTGCCCGATGACGTCATTATTTTTTTATAAGAAAATAAAATCTAAATCTAACGGTTGAGATAGTTCTGAGATTATAATCTAAAGGATATACTTTTGTCTAGGATAATGGGTATGACGTCATGCTTTAGCAATCGACGCATTCATCGTATCTTTTCAAAGGCGTCTCCTGCATAAATTATTTCCCTTTAAGAGTTGTATTCTTTCACAAGCAGCGTTTCAGTGGTTCTCTTAAGAGTTGTATCTTATCATATAAGGTTATATATCAAAGAGATTGTATAGGTTTTCATAACTGTTTTAAGTTTTCTCTGATTCTCCCTTCTGCCTCTTATTTCTCTTAGATTCCGCTGCAAATAATTTTCCCTCTTGCCCATTCTCCTTTTCCTAAGAGTTTCAGACTCCATTAAAGTATTATTATTTCTCTGCAATTTTCCAATTATTAAATTTGGAAACTGAGGGGTTAACAAGCTTTTCAATATCTGTTCGGAGGATGGGAAGGCAGCTTTCACGGCAGTCACTGTTTCTCTCCTTTTCCGTTCGGCGTGGACGGAGCCGAAGTCTATACCTTCAACGTTTATGCACCTTACTCTCGATGTGAGTGATCGGGTTATGGCTGAGAAGGTGAGATTCACGAATTGATTATAATGTTAAATGTTTTTGATGCTTATATACATAATTGCTAGGAGGTTTATTGGTGGTGCTTTGGTGCTTGTTAGGTCTCGTACTTGTTCAGAAGCCCAGAGGTTTCAGATATAGTCGTCTTCAAGGCTCCTCCGGTTTTTGTAGTAGGTCTCTAAACACCATTTCTTGGTCTTTTCAAGTGTTATAAAACCTATTTGATAGTGTTTGATATTTCTCATTTGAAAAACTGCAGGGACATGGTTACAGTTGTATGTTTTCATCAAAAGGATAGTTGCAAACGGAGGTGACTGGGTTGAAAGTAAGCCCTTATATCATAATCAATTGTTAGTTAATCCCATTTATCCAGCCTCCTCAATACAGGCCTTTACCCTGTCTAACCTATCGATCTTGTATCATGTAGGTATGTGATGGAAAGCTCTTGGTGAATGACACGTTCAAGTAGAGGATTTTGTCTTCATTTGGTATCTTACTGTAAACTTAACTATTGATGTTTAACTTTCATTATGTATCTTCATTGTTTCGTATTTGTTTTCCTAATTCTGTTTCATTAGTACTTCTTTCGTGACGTCTTGCCAGAAGTACCGATATGAGAATCATGAATAACGTAATATCTTCTCCCTCTGTAAAACTATGACTACTAAAATTATGAAGAAACCAACGAAGTGTACATTACTATGTTCATGATGTTACTTATATATCAGCGATGCTTGAAACTTGTCATGAAAGGTGAATTTCAATTAGGATGCAGGGAGGGCAAGCGGAGTGAGCATTCTGGCCAAAAGGAAGAATAAAGTTTCCATTAATATATACACTGTTTTCTCTGGTTTCCAGGCTAAAAATTATAAAGTTTTCATTTTTTTGGTTGTATTACTTTTAAGAATTAAGGCTATTTGTGGTTAAATTGTATGAATTGGTACTTATATGGATAACTTTTAGTAATAATAAAGAAAATTTGCTCTGTTTTTGTTTTATAAATTATTCATTGGACTAAATCAATAAAAACAATGACATGTGGAATTGTAATACTTGACTAAATTGTACATGTGCTTATTTATTGAAAGATATATTTCCAATAGGTATCACTGTTTCAGGTTGTCTTCCCTGCATTGAGAATATTTGTACCATGAAGACAAATTCCATATAAACACTGCTATTTAATATTTTTTAGGGCAAAAAAGCCAAAAACAAAACTTGATGTTAAATGCCCTGACGTTTATATATATTTTATTTTTTATCTCCAATCACAACACCAAAATTTCATACCAAAATAATTTTATATGTTATTATTTTAATAACTTTAGTACTTTAATTATTTGTAATGACTAATTATAATTATATTTAAATTATATTTTATTTGTTAAGATATTATAATTTTATGTTTCCAATGTTATCCAGATGTTATATAAATATATTTGATATAACTAATTTATTCATTTATTTTTGTTTTGTTCTAACCAATTTCTATATATTTTTTAGTTAAAAATTAAAATATATTAATAGTAGTAATTTAATTTAATTATTAAATAAAATACAGTAAAATACAGTAAAATAATTTCATTAATATTTGATGAATAATGTAATACAGATTCAATATAAAATATTTCACAAAACACCAAATTTTGTGGAATGTTGTAAATCTTAAATCTCATTAGAGATAAAATTATAATTAAATAAACGACTGGAAAATTTAGTTTTTCATTATAATTTTGATAAAAATATTTTTATAATCACTTCATCAAAGGACAAAGACATTTGAACATTTATATCTTTCTACTCTATATTTCAGTTTGTATACATTCAAATTGGAACTATTAAAAATTATTAATTTCATAATACATTCAAATTGGAACTATTAAAAATTATTAATTTCAAATCTATTATAGATTTATAGGAAATTATATTTATTAAATAGTTAAATAAAAATAAATATTATTCAAAAGTGCAAGATTTAATTATTTAAACAATTAAAGTAAATCATTGCGGAAGGAAGTTAATGAATCAGTCTATCCTACGAATGTATTAGTAACCATCATATAAATGCCGTCTTTACTAATTTTTTTTTCTTAACAACACGTTTGTTGTAACTTATGTTTCATATAACATGTTACATTAATTTGAAATCAATAAAATTAAGATGTTAAAAAAGTAAATCATTGTAATTGCTTATATGAACATTTTCAATTGTTTAAATGTACCAATGAAATTATTTTGATGGTTAACAATTGAAATATATGGTGATCAACTTTTTTAACCCAAGTAAACACTGCAAACTTTAAAACTTAACTACTATCTTTTATATACAAAGAAATGCACATATTAGATGTTTAAACAAAAAAATAAAAAAATTCAATACTCTAAAATCATAAAGATATAAAATATTGGATAAATCATATAATTTATTTAGAGAAATATATATATATATATATATATATATATATATATATATATATTAGATATTTTACAAGCATTGAAATAATAATTTTCTAAAGAAATGTATTTAGACAGGATTCATTCATTATCTAAATTGATGCTTGATAAAAAAATAATGATTATTCATCACACTGATATGTTCATCTTAATTTATCTTAGCGGGTTATACAAAATTTAAGTATTAATTAATTATGTAAAATGTCCCAAACTTATGAAGATATTTGTATGGTTGATGTTATGTGAAGTTTATAGATACATGGTGATGTAATTTATATTGGAAACATCTTACTAAAGACATAGAATCCAGCAAAATACAATCTTTTCTCAAATTTTAGTCACCAAATTTATAACAAACTTATCGTTAATTCACAAACACTGCATTAAAAACATTATATTTTGGTTTCACTTAGGGATTAATAATTTTTCATTCTTTAATCTATTAGTTTTAGCATAAATTTCAGAAATAGTTTATATACTAGAACTTTTTATTTTGTTCAAATACTTTTATATATAGTTTATTTTAAAAAAGGTAAAATTTAAATTTTGATATCGTTTTAATTCTTTAATCTATTAGTTTTAGCATAAATTTCAGAAATAGTTTACATACTAGAACTTTTTATTTGTTCAAATGCTTTTTATATAGTTTATTTTTAAAAAGGTAAAATTTAAATTTTGATATCGTTTTTCTCCGCGGATCGCGGGGGTTCCCAATCCTAGTAAGAGATAACAGGACAAAGGCCCGTGACCAGGAGAGTTGCTTGTTTTGTTTTTTTTTTATTTTGCTTAGTTGTTTCTGTTTCTTTTTTTTTTTCTTTTTGAAATAGTAGTTTCTGTTTCACCTTTTCAATTAATATCTTACTATGTTCATGCTTAGAATATTTTTATAAATGTGCGATTTTATTTTAAAATTTATGAGATTGAATTTTTAATATAAATCTTATGTTATATATGAAATAAAAAATGTAATACGATTAACACAATAAAGATGAAGGTAGTTTCATGGTTTTTTTGTTAAACTTAATATATCACTGCTTGTATATACAGCCTAAATCATATTAATTCATAATTTTATCGTAAGTAAAACCGTTGCAATCTGTATACCATATCTATCTCCCCCTATCTCTCGATCTTCTCCTCTTTACTCGTTTATTCAAGACTTCAAGCTCATATAGCAAAGGGTTTGTATAAATAACTGATGCAAAACCGGGATTCCAAAATCTCATTCCCGCATAAAGTTTCTCCTTTGTAGAAGATGTTTGCCTCTGATGCTATTGGTGATCAACCTACTGTTCTCCATGCCACCTTCGACAATCTCCCGTTGGGCGGTCTTCTCAAGTTGTTGTTGACCGCCTGTTTTGCTTCTGGGATTCATGTAACATCATGAAGAATGGTGAATTCATGAGCATCACCCTCCTTCTATAGATGAAAAGGTAACAATATACTTAACGTATACGATTCATTGAATAGCTGTTTCATTTTCAAAAACACTATTGGTTTTACATGTTAACTCTTCTGTCGATGCAGAACTCCGTCATCCCTAATACGTGCCATCCAAGGCTCAGACCTCAACAACGCCGCCACAACTCCTCGTGGTCTGTTTTCTCATTAACATGTAAGGCTGATATTGACTCTTCCAATGTTTTCATGCTTATTTAATCTCCAACTACAGTTCGGTCGTGGTTGTATTTGTGGGTCTGCCGCTGCCGCAACCTTTCTGGGGCATTTGCGCTCAGGCGATATAACCCACTCTGTGATGGTGGTCATCTCGGTGAATCCCGAAATATTTGTAGGTATGCTCATCTGTCTTTCACATGAAACTATATTTATGCAAAACATTTTCCTCCAGATATATAATTGGATAACTTTAATAACATCTTGGTACTTAACATCATCTAACACACTCTCCGCCTTCTGCAGTACCTATATCTAAATCCCATCGCCCTCACATTTTATTTATACACCAAACAGACCTGCCATCAAATTCTTCACCACCAGGTTTGTCACATCACAGAAAACCAGATAACCATCTATTTCCCCTCACTTTCTTACACATGCTTACATGATAAACTCTGTCTTTAACCTCAATGTATGTCCCTCTTGCTTGCAGAACACATTTAATATGTGCTCTATTACTGTCTTTTGAAATATATGTTCTACCCGCAGCTTGAGACTTGCAACATCAGAGGCTTTTCCACGGTTGATATAATAGGTGGGATGCAAAAGAAAGAACATGTCTCATTTGGAGACATTCAAGCGTACCTCTCCAAGTCACACGACCAGGTTAGTCTAACTCTGTAATCCTATTTTGTGAGAACTAAATGACTTCATCATATCGCAGCTATATTAACTTAATTCTCCGTAAAGATCCAGGAAGTTGATTTCCAGATACTGTGCTAGAACCAAGAACCAACCACATCTCCAACATCATCTACAGAGAAGTGTTCTATGGTCTCCCACAAACAACCGGTATGTACACAGCCTCAGCTATTATACCAACCTTGCATAACACGTTTTATACTTCGCTCACCAACATATACGCTGAATTTATAAAACCATTACCTGGCAAACAAAAACATTTACCTTTCTCTTTTTTTTTAAAAAAATATATATATTTACCTTACTCTAGATAAAAATAAAACCACACCGCAACATCTTCACAAAATTTATTACCTATTTAATTTATCTGCCTCACACACTCACTGCAAATTCAGTGATAATCAGACAATTTGGCACAAGGACAAAACAAAGAAGAAGAAACAACATAAATTTTTCACTTACACCTTCCCTACTATAAGGCCTTATTTTTCACTTACGATTTGTATTCAACCGAAAAGATGATGTGGGGGATAAATATTTGATGTAGTGTATCACTTTTATATGCTGATGATAAGCTCTAATTTGGATAATATAGTGTATGAAGATACTTAGTATCAAGGAGATGGAATTTGGAACAAAGTGTTCTCAACTATTGAAGATAGTGTTTATACTGATATAATGGTTAGCCTTCACTACTCATATGGAAAAATTTTAACTATATAAAAAATTTATTTCCAAGTTTTGCAATTCATCTTATTTCAAAGGCAAAAAAAATCAATGGGTTAAACCTATACATAGTGATAGTGCTCAGATTCAGTCATTTAATATGGTTTATGTTGATTTCTTTCCACTAAATTTGTTTCGGATTTGAATGCTAAACCACGCAAATATTTTGTATATGTATTTGTGAACGATTAAAGAAACTACAAATTAAATATATTTTGAAATATACTGATCTATTTGTAAGTCAACAAAAAAAAACCTATTATTTGTTTCAACCTCGAAATCTAGTTGGATATGT
Source organism: Raphanus sativus (assembly GCF_000801105.2). Lineage (NCBI taxonomy): Eukaryota > Viridiplantae > Streptophyta > Magnoliopsida > Brassicales > Brassicaceae > Raphanus > Raphanus sativus. Next base: position 10,239,944 of record NC_079515.1, on the reverse strand, counting down.
ATATGTCAAATCAAATCACTGTTTTATGATTACCAAGAATATGATGTTCTATATAGGATGAAAAGAAATTCTCGAGCTCACCTCTTCGGATGAACATGTAGATTTACCAATCAATATAATTTAGTTATTTTAGATTCAGTATTTTTTAAAAAAGAAAACAAAATAATAAGAATTTATCAAATTATATTATATGTTTAAAATAAATCAAAAATAGTATTAGTTATAAAAAAAATAATATTGTTAACGCCGTCATAAAAATATTAAACCTAAACCCTAAATCATAAATTCTAAGTTCTAAACCGTTGGATAAACCCTAAATATGTAGATAAATCCTAAACCCTAAATCATGAACATTAAAAACTAAATTTTAATAACTCTAAATCCTAAATCACTAACTCTAAATCCTAAATCACTAACTCTAAATCTTTGAATAAATCCTTAACCTCTAGAAATTAAGATTTATCTAAGGGTTCAGGGTTTACTCAAAGTTTAAGGTTTAGTGTTTAGGATTTAGGATTAAAGTTTAGGGTTAAATTAAAAACACATAAAATAGTAATAGTTTAAAAATTAATATTTTAACTCCATCACAAAATATTAAACCCTAAATCACAAACACTAAACCATAAATCTTTGGGTAAATCTGAACCCTTGGATAAATCATAAATTCTAGGGTTTAGAATTTAGGATTTATCCAAGGGCTTAGAGTTTAGGGTTAAGGATTTAAGGTTTAATGTTATTAAAATTTAGTTTTTAATGTTTAGCGTTTAGAATTTAGGGTTTAGTTTTTTGTTGACGGTTTTAACAGTATTAATTTTTTTCTTGGTAATTACTATTATTTTTATTTATTTTAAAGACATGATATAATTTTAGAAATTTTTATTATTTTGTTTCTTTTTGAAAAAAAAAACTAAAATAACTAAATCATATTGGTTGGTGAACCTATAGGTTCACTTTATGAGGTGAACCCAAGAATTTGTCGGATGGAATAGTAACATAGGTAATGTTTCAAACTATCTCATTTATATAGTGCATTCACAACATAATTAAGAAAGTTCTTTCCTGATATTTTGAAAATTAATTTTAGTAAAATAAGAGAAAGAATTTATTTTTTTGTTCATATAAATTGTTAAATTTTAAATCTGATTTTAATTTTTTTTTCATTACACTATTTGATTTATTTTTTTTTATCAAAACACTATTTGATTTATATACTAACAACTACTTAAGTAAACACTAACAGGCCCCATAAACCTCAATTTTTGAACATGAAAGCGCTAATAATGCTATGCCGATCAAACACTATAAGATATGAAAATATCAACACATATAAATCGCCGATCATTATTATATCAACTTTATCAAACTGTGTGATATACGATGTTCCATTCATCACATTATAGACAACATGAAAAAATAAAAGTTCTAAAATAAAACAAAGGACAAAATTCCGTATACACAATTACACAAAGCATCAACAATGTATCCAGTCCGCAGTTGCGCAGAGCTATAGCCCTAGTTGTCTTAATAAATGACCATTGTTCCCGGTCTAAAAAGCAAATGACCAACCAACAATATCATAGTAATAAATAAATAAAATTTAGTACTTAATAGTTCTAAACTTTTGCAGATTTTTTTTGTTTATTGTGTATACGTGGAATTTGTAATTGTATATATTATATTTCATTGTAATTTTAAAGCTTATTTAGTATATTTTATATTTTATTGACTCATGTTATCTCATTTTCATTTTGAAGATTGAGGAAGATTTTGTCTACATCCAGCAAAATATCGATGCGCTCTTCTTGAATCGACTGTACTTTTCATACTCTTTTAAAAAAGCTGTATGAATCTCAACTATTATCCCTATAAAAATTAATAGTGAAAGAGTTTTTAGAAGATAAAACCATAGTTAGGATGTTCCACCGGCCACTGACGACCAAACTTTATTCTCTTTTGGCGATTATCTTCATGTTCCTCAGTTCCTGCTATACTAAATTTTTGTGTCGGCAACGCCCCTCAATGTACTGTTCTAACTTTGGATCGACCTATATTTTTTTCCTGTTACTCTATCATATCTTAGTTTAAAGATGTGCCGGTTGTGTCTCCATATATGATTGGTGTGGGTAATGGGTAGATTCATTTCAAGGAACATTTCTTTTACTTGCCGACGCTTTGTTTCGTGTTTCACATTTTCCACAACATTTTGGTCTTATGTTCAACTATATAATTTTTTCTGTAGAATCGTTATGTTCTTAATCTCTAGTCATAACACTCTTCATCGCTCTTAGAAACATGTAATCTCAGTAAATTTAACGCATCCTGCCAAAGCATGCTCGTGTTTGGTGCAATCAAGAAAATTAATCCTATGAAAGTCTTTTTGAATCAATTTGCCAAAAAATATCCCTAGCTAGCCATAATTTTTTTTTTTTGAATAATCTAGCCATAAATTAGTCACTTCTAATTTCTTATATTGTCACAAAGTTACATATATTTAGGAAAGGATTTCTTCGCGTCTGATAAATCATTAAGTTGTATCTCTCAAAGTACATCTAACCCATGCTAGGCTTCCGCTAGAATTTTAAGAAATTCTTGAATTATAGACAATCTAGCCAGTGGAATGAATGTTTTGATGTAATCCACACCTTCGACATTTAATGTGGTGGCATTTATTCCAGAAGAGTGGTTTGGCTTCATTTGGTTATCAACCAAACAAAAAAAGTTATAATATCTAAATGATTTTTGCATCTCCTCGATTTTTTTTTCTTTAAAGAATGCTAGTTCAACTTTCAACTTATATGCATAAACGAAAAATAAAACACAAAATAAATCAACCGCAAATTTCCAGTGTCCAACTAATTAACGTCAACCGACACACGCCAACAATCTCCACGACAATTCAACTTCTATTCACTCTCCTTTCCCCATCAACCTTTAACTTTTCATGAATCATGTCTACCAATTATAAAAACATATGGTACATTTTGCTTGCTTTTTTGTCACGCAGCCATATCATATATAGCACATTTTCATATACACAATCATTCTCATATCTAAATTATTTCTCCTAATAATGCAATCTATATACTAATAACTTAAGTATGCATATACTGATATACGACCTCAAGGGAATCGTACATACATATATAGAGTTGGGAGAGGAATAATATGTATAAAACCTTATGGGAAATAGAATATCTGTGTATATATATTGTTATGTACAAGTGAGAGAAACATATATATACATACGAATGATGTTGCTAATTAACAAGTTTCTCCTCTGGTTCGTTCTTGAGCATGAACATTCCATATATGAACTTTCTGAACCAAAATGAGAGCTATGCACCAATAATGGAATGAAGGTTTTGTTGTTTGGGTTGCAAATTGTGTGGGTGAGACTCCACGAGTATAGACCACAAAACATGAACATCTTCATATGGGCATGACTTCACGTCCTCGTATAATATGTATATTCCTCTTCCTGCACATTATCCATCTTTCTACTTTTAACACAATGCCGCACACACACATATACATATAGGTTCATGATGCAAACAAAAATCATTTTCATAGTTTCCTTCGGACAGTATACATGATCTATGAAACGGTGAAAAAAAAAAGGAAGAAGTGTGTCTGATCTACTGGATCATTAATTATATAGACACACATATCTACGTGTGAATACATACATAATGCCGGAATATATATATATATAATGGGTAGAGAGAAAGAGAGACCATACTCTTCTTTTGAGCAGAATTGACGCGAAACCATAGTTTCTTCAAGGGAGAGAAGAAGGAATTGAGCCACCCCATTTCTCATACAGTGCCTGAGGAGGCTCTTGTTAATTATGAATATTATTGGTTCTTTATATATATAGTTCTATTGATATATGCATAACATATATATGGACCCAAACCAAGAACAAACCAATCACAGTGCTCCACCGTGGATAGTGGAGAATGAAGGCAGCCACATCAACGTGTTTTATATGTTTTTTCTCTTAAGTATGGCCCAAGCCACCATCTCCATCTATCTTTTCTTTCTTTCTTTCTTTCTTTCTTTCTTTTTATTTCATCATACAAATTTATTGTTAAATAAATTTCACAATACTTTTAACCGTGACACATGGTACCAGCTTGATTAAATGTAGTAGTTTATTAGATTTCTGTTTATCAGTTTTGATGAAGTATAAGGTAATATCAAGGAAGAATGATGAACCTGTAACTTAATGTTTTATTGTGATGGGGTCTCTTTGGTATTAGGTGTTTGTCAAACATCTTTCTCTTTATATATCTTTAAGATCAATTGTGCCTCAAGAACAATCCCATTTCACCTATCATGTTTTCTCTTCACACTTCTTCTTTCTAGATGTATTTTAAAATACATGAATTTGCACCTTAAATTTTCTCATTGAACTAGGCTTTGTTAATTATATCTACGCATGCATGTTTAATATTGTAATGTATTAGCTAAATATAAATGAGAAATATCCTAGACTAGCATTAAAAAGGTTTTTTGTCACAAATATAGACTCAAAGGATAATCAAAATGTTTCATTAAATAGTTAAATATACACTTATACTCTTTAGATTAACTAATATATACTTTAGGGTTTAGAGTTAAGGGGTGGAGATTTGAGATTGAGGTTTAAAATTTTATAAAACAAAAAATTAAAATTAAAAATTAAAAATTTGAAAATGAAAATAAAATTTTTAAAAATAGTTTCAAAAGTATTTTCGAATTTCAAAAAAAAATTTGAAAAAAAAAATTTTGAATCTGAAAACATATAATCTGAAACTAAAAAAAAAATATTTGTTATTTTTTATTTATTTGTATTTATATATCTAGGATATAAGATTATTTTTACCTATTAAATGAAATATTTCAGTCTTCTTTTTTTCTATGGTCTTCTTTTGTGACAAAAACTTGAAAAAAAAATCTATTTAGAAAAATTACCCAAATATAATTCTGTTTTCTCAAGAGATTTTGAGTATCATATTTTTCTAATTGATATACCATGTGTTTGTCTATATGTAATACATTTTTACTTTGTTTAAGTAAATAAACAAGTTATATCCTTTATAAAAAAGTAAATAAACAAGTTTGCTACAAAAAAACGTAAATAAACAAGAGTTGGCCGACCAGAAAAGCCTGGGTAAGCTTCTCCAAATTTTATGTCATTAATATATGATGCGATTCATGCCAATTAGTTCGAGAAGAAAAAATATTTTCTATGAATATTTAGGTTATCCATCTCATATTCTAAGTTTAAAATTTTCTTAGAGAAATGTAATTTTAATCAGACGTAGATTATCTTAGTGTACGTGTTCTAAGAAAGTAAAGAGAAACAATTTAAATTTGATGTAAAAAAAATTTGATGGGTAGTTGCATGTATTTGAATGTAATTAATTGAGATGAACAATTTTGTGAAGGTGTATTTATTAGCAAATTATTTATTTTTATTCATGAACGTCTATTATTTCTGGGTTATAACTTGAACCCCCTCTTTTTCTAAACCCATCTCGCTGCGATTGGAAACACGAATACCATTTGGAAAAAATAAGTCTAAGTTCCGTTTTGGTATTGCTTTTTGGTTGCTTTTTATGATGGTGATATGTCATTTGCTTAGTCACCAGTATTTTGAACATATCAATATACTTTCGGTACAGAAAACCATATAACCATTATCAAATTCTTTAATAAATAGTACTCCATTTTCTTTTTATTTATAATAAATTTTAATATAATGGTCAGTGAAGAAATGATATGTAGACTGCATAATTGCGTGAGCCAATCTCAGTAAGTACACTACATAATTGTAGATTCCTGTTCAAGATACACAACATCTGAAGATAGTTATATTTTACTAAGGAAATATTGAAATGAAAATGAAGAAAGGGTAAATATGAAAATGGAAGCAAATGACATACGTGGAGATATAGCTGTGGTTATGGACTTTGACAAAAAAAAAAGGTTGTGGTTATGGTAGGGTGCCGTAGAAGTCGTCAATCTGCTTTTTCTTTCCTTCGTTCAAAATCAATCTCACCGATATCACCATTTCTATTCACATATACGTACACGTATATGATAATTCTTTGTATATTCTAAAAATACACTTTTTCCATAAGAGCACCCCATTGATAAGTTATGGGCTTGGAGCTCTCAAAAAAAAAAAAAAATATATATATATATATGTACACACATACTAATATTGATATTTAATTATGGAATTTTTAATTTAAAAGAAAACGTAATCTAAAATATCTTTAAGATGCCACAATTAAATATTAATATATAAGTATATATATATAAAGGTATACTAGACCATGACCCGCCCGACCGGGCGGGTGTTTACTTAATTTTTTAATTTTTGATTTGCACTAAATGATGTATTTGTTAATAGTTACTTGTGATACATTCAGAGGCGTGTTTACTATAGGATTAGGGGTTCAGTTGACACATGTTTAATTATGAAATAATTGGTTTTCATAAGAAGCCAAAAAGAATCAGCAGCTAAAATGGTATTAGTGTATGTATTGACACACCTAAATCTGGGTTCACATCTCTAAATTATACTTTTGTTATCATATTTTTAAAATTTTATATATCATGACACATGTAAAAAAATTGATGGGTCCGCCATTGGATACATTGAGTTCTTTTTGAATTTAAAAAAAAACAATCAAATCTGTGAAAAATATTTTTTATTATAAAGAAAGCTTAAAGTGAACAATGATAGATTTATATATGAAATATATAAATCAATTTAGTTAATTTAAGATACATTAAAATAATTGACTTTGAATCATATATAAATCAATTTAATCGGCTCATTGTTATTACATTTTTTGTTAGGGCCATAGTGTTTTAGATCAAATTAAGTTGGTCTAGTGGCTCATGACTCCCCTCTCTTATTCTAACCGACAATTTTGTTTTGTAACCGTTCGGTGTTTAGAAAAAAATTGTGAAGAATGAAAAAAATAAATATCTCGACTTTCGGTGTTCTCCCATGGCGATGACGATTTCAAAACTCATTAATCGAGGGTCTAATGTTTGATATTTGTGAATCTGGTGTTTTTTCTTTACGAATCAAGGTATGGAGTAATTAAATCTCTTTTGAAATAATTGGTTTATTTTTTATTCTGTTTCAAAGTATATTGTTTGCATGTCTAGTTACACCTAGTTAATTAATAAATGTCCATAACATTTATAAAGCAAATCAATTGTTTCTTAAAAATAATGTAGTTAGCAAGAATATAGGCAATTGCCTCATTCTTAACTATTTACTTAATCTTATATTTAATATTGAGTACTCTACAAGTTCAGTTAAACAGATTTTACTGGGAAGAAAACATAGATAATTTATTCATACAATAATTTTTTAGATTTATTGAGACCTAACTCTATGTGAGGTGAATAAACATTGGTTTAGATGAAAAGGGCAATTCAATTTTATCTTGAAATTATTTTAATAGAGAATGGAAGTTAAATTTTATTTTACGACAATAAATAATTTCGAAATTAATCCTAGATTTTTTTTTTGATAACAAATAAATAATTTCGAAATTTATTTAATACAAGAGAAGTTAAATTTTGTTTTAGGACAACATATTAACTAAACTGAAAAAGACAAACATTAAAATAGAGACTATCTATAAATAAAGAAAGTGATAAAGACACATTTAATAAACTGGTTAAGACAAGCATTTTTTTAGGAATGTTATTAATAGGGTCAGTGGCATGTAAATGTAATTAACATTGAAAACTCAGGAGCATTTCATAAGTGTACTTCACTTTTAATAATATAGATGTGCGTGCGCGTGTTTTGAGAACCCAAAACATAGAACTCATCGATCTGGGTGTTCCAACAGTTCTAACATATTTTCTTTCTTCTTTTGATTTAGTAATACTTAGGGGGGTGTATTGAAACTATGATTTTAAAAAGTTTTAGAGTTATTTTAAAATCCCCTGTTATTCAACTAAAGATTTTAAAAAATATTTTCAAATCACCTGTTATTAAACATAAAATTTGTCTAAAATCATTAGAAACACTCACAAATCTCCTGTTATTCAATTAACTATTTACAAAACTTATATCAAATCCACTGTTATTGAAAGGTAAACATTATTTTGATAAAAAAGCTATGAATGGGATTTGGGGATACTTTGAGTTCATTTTTAGTTAAAAATGTCGCTGTGAAACTCCTACTTCTACATGTGTTATTTGGAGAGACTTCTAAATAAAAATAAACACGACATCTATCCAAAGACGAACAAGAAAATATTTACAAAAGACAACTGATGGCAGGCTTATTGTCTCTCTGCAACTTCATTGGCAGATACAAAACTTTAATTTCAATCCAAACCCAGATAACCTCTGATCACTTCATCCATGGAGATCATCTCAAACCCCATAAAGCTTCTCCATTTTATCAATTATTGCTACTCTGTTCATCTTCTTCTTCCTCTGCTTTTCTCCCGCCATGGCTACTGATGAAGATGACATAAGATGCCTACGAGGAATCCAGACCTGATTCCTCTCTCACCGACCCTCAGAGAGTTCTCAAATTATGAAATTTCGTCGGCGCGTCTTGTTGGAACAATCAAGAGAACATAGTCATCAATCTCGTGCTTTAAGACATGGGTTTATCTGGTCGGATCCCAGAGTCTTTTCAATATTATGGTAGCTTACAAAAGCTTGATCGATCTAGCAATCAATAGTCTGGTAACATTCCTCCAAAGCTATGTACTTGGTAACCGTTCTTGATGTCCCTTGATCTGTTTAATAATGAATTGGACGGTGAGATTTCTCCTAGTTTAGCTGAGTGTAGGTTCATGAACTCTTTGGTACGATCTGAGAATCAATTTTTTTTTCTTTTTTTTGATATTGCAGCTGGTGTGTTTGGAGTTTGATGGTATATACGAGAAAGAGAGTAGTTAAAAACGAAGGAGTTAATATCTTAGCGCAGAGACTTAGCCATATGGTAGCGCAAGTCTCTTTGTTTAAGAAGCCTTTGGTTAAGGTTAAGCTTGGGGACTTGATGGCTGCAACTAATGGTTTCAGCTCCGAGAACATTATCATTACAACTAAAACAGGAACAACGTATAAGCTGATTTTTCTTGATGGCTCAGCACTTGCAGTGAAGCACTTGAGTGAGTGTAAGCTTGGGGAGAAGGAGTTTCGGTATGAGATGAATCAGTTGTGGGAGCTGTGTAACCGTAACTTGTTCAGAAGTTCTTCTTCTCAGTAGTAGCACCTCCACCAGACCTCATGAACACTAGACATATCCTCCCTCTTCCTCTTAGCAACCTTAAGAGCCCTCTTTCTTTACCAACTTTGAGAAGCCTCAATGGTTTTCTCTCATAAGGAGCAAATTCAGTTAGTTCCATTATCAATGATCTGATGAACCACATTGTCTTCCTCGTTTTCCCTTTGCGAGAGTTACGATACGGAGCAAACTCGTGTCTTGTAAACGATGTGTCATTTGTTCAAAAAATAATGAAACAACATAGATTAATAATATCAAATGATCTAGAGTACTCTGAAATGTTTTTTTTTTGCTAATAAGTACTCTGAAATTTAAGAGAAAATCTCACCCAAAATCTTTTTTTCTCTTTTTAAATCATCCATATAAATGAGATTTAGTCCAAATCTCTTCAAACTCCAATATTTTTCCAAATCCACTTAAACTTTTAAAATCCATGATTCAATACACCCCCCTTAAAGAACATTGGAGTATATTTTATTTTAAAATAAAAATCTATATTATAAAGATGGATTTTCTCTAATATAGATAAATAATAAAATTTCTCTATTTCAAAGAAAAATATAAAAGAAACTTTTTTTTTTATATTTAGTGATGGAAATAGCAATTCTCTATATTTTTCTTTATAAATATAAGTACTATATATATAGATACATACATTGGATAAAATGCACATTTATGATAAAATCTCTCAATTTTAGGAAAAAATATAGAGGTAAAAATAGAGGTGGGTTGCAGATCAAAGGGTTATTTTATATCCAAAAGTAAATTTTATTTTACTATATTTATTTAATAATATTCAAAATATTTTATATCCAAAAATAAAATTTTATTTTAAATAAATTTTACATTATTATTTAAATAATAATATTTTGTAATTAATTTATTTTATTTACTAATTTCAAAAATTGTGTTTATATCGAGAAATAAATTTTTATTTTATTTTATTTAATAATAATATTCAAAATTATTTTATATCCAAAAATAAATTTTTTATTTTAAATAAATCTTACATTATTTTTTAAATAATAATATTTCACATTTGAAATTTAATTTAATTTATGTTATTAATTAAGATTCATTATTTTTAATAACAAATATATTAGTATATATATTATAATTTAATATATATTATTTTAAATAAATATATTATATACTAATTTTTATAAAAAAAAGAATTGTATACTGCTACTGCTTTACCAATCATCTTATTAAAACTTTTAATAAGAACATATAATTTCTGCGTCATATTGTTTCTACAAGATGATATTTCTTTTTTATCAGTTGTACTAACCGAGGCCTTAGTAGTAGGTCATATTCATGTATGTCCTTAGATTTTATAATATTTCATTTTTATTAAAAATAACATTAAATATTATAATATTTTTTTTCTAATAGAATCACGAAGATTCATTCTTATCTAAACTGTTTTTCTTATTTTTAAAAAAATCTACTTATTTTTAAACAAGAAAAAGAAAACTCGTAACGGGAAGCTGGAGCTATGAGACTGGCGTTCTGCTTTTAACCAATAGGAATCATCCTTTGGTAATTTTATTGAGAAAAAGACAAAAAATAGTACAAAACCAAGTTTTTATCACAAAATAAGTTTTGTTAAAGGGTAAATATGCATTTATAATATTTGGGTTAATTAATCTAAGACTTAGAGTTTAGAGTTAAGAGGTGGGGTTTTAGGAATGTGTTCAAATTTTTAAAACTAAAAAATAAATATTAAAATTTTCAAAAAAAAAAAGTGCTATTTTAGTCATTTTATTTTTGAGTGCTATTTTTGTGTCAAAAACTTAAAAAGTGCTATTTAGAGATTTGCCCAATTTTATTTCCAACATTAGTATATTTAATTAATAAGATGATATAATCAAAAACTCTATAAATTAACATTCTATAAACTAATAAAAACAATAAAATAATAATTCTGTTCAGCGCCAAATTAAAATACTATAAAATATAACATAATTTAATAAAGATAATAAAAATTTGAAAATTGTTAGGTACGTACATGATCACAAAATTTATAATTATTATATATAAAATTTGTATAATTTATATAAAAATTCATTATACGGTTGTTTTCATATGAAATTCATCTTCTTTCTCTTGCATTTCAATATTTTGGTGCTTTTATAGGGTTACAAATAAAATGAATTTATATTCTAGCAAATGAACCTTTGATACTTAATTTTTTTCATCAAATAATCTAAATAAAAAAGACAAATCCAAATCTATATAATTTAATTAGTATACAATATCAGGAAATCAATTTTTAATTGATAGAATTTTTTATACGATGACAAAATAAAATAGTTTAAATAGAATGACATGTTAAAATATATTTATTATTTACAAAATAATTTTTAACATTACCAAGCTGGTAAAAAAAATAATTACTACAAACAAAATTTTATTAATTTATTCAAAATAATTAAGCATTGTACGATTGTTTTTCAAATGAAATTCATCTGTAACTTTTTCGCATTTCAATATTTTGGTGTTTTTTATAGAATTACAAATAAAATGCATTCATATTCTAGGATGTGTAATTTTTATACTTTTTATCAAATAATCTAAATAAAAGAGAAAACTCCAAATTTATAAAATTTGATTAGTATATAATATCAGGAAATCATTTTTGTAAATATTACGTATATTTAAATTATTTTTATTTAAATTAATAACTCTATAAATAATAAACTCTTGTATTCTCAAAAATTATCAACTGATAGAATATTTATTTTACATACAATAAAAAAAAATAGTTCAAACATGAAAGACATGTCAAAATATCTTTATTAATTTTAAAATAATTTATTAACATAAAGAACCAACATATGGTTTCATATGACCTTCAAAAGTTTGGCAAGAGCTTGAGGACATATTAGGTATTCAGAATATAGGAAGAAAGACCCAATTTTTTGGTTTTGTTTAGGAGCGTCTAAACAACAGAATAATTGTTGGAAAATTATTTTGTTTGAAGGGAGGGAAAGAGATGGTGATTAAATTGGTGGTTATTGCTTAACAAAACTTGTCATGTCTTGGTATCCAGTTTTGCTATCCAGTTCTAAAGGCAGTTACCTCGAAACTGACGAATGCAGTGGCACAATTTTGGTAGAGTTCAGGGAAAGTATAACTGTATAAGACGTATGCATTAGAAAATGGGACAAACTCTGCATCGGTAAAGATCTTTCCTGAAATTATGGGTTCAAAGATCTTTCGGATTTAAATACAGCTATGCTAGGAAAACAATTTTGGCGCTTGATCGAAAAACCTAACATTTTATTTTTTCGAGTTTTCAAATGACAGTATTTCAGGAGTACTTCACCCCTAGAACCTATCTGTTCATATTCTCTGTCCTACGGGTGGCGTAGTATTGTATATGTTAGATTGTTAGCAAATAACTAATCAAAAGGGTGGAATCCTGATCATCTATATCGGTATGTACTACCAACCACTCGCTTGCGACCAGCAAACAATAGCCAACAAAATCTCTACCTAATCTCGGTCTGGATTGTCTCATCAATTCAACATCATGCACATGGAATTCTCAAGTAATTCGGTCATTGGTGGAACCGAAGGATGCGAAGATTGCAGAAAGTATACCATTATGTAGGCAACGACTGGTTGATCAAGATGGATGGCCTTTTACAAGGAATGGAAAATATACGGTAAAATCATGTTATAAGGTGGAAGGGGTATACCTCCCAGACAGAGAAAAATCGCTTATGGACACACGGTCACCCCTTTAAAATATATATTGGAGTTGGTCCACGTATATGGAAGATCATCAATTTGCATGAATTATCTATATTGGAGGAGGTCTCCGTATATGGAAGATCATCAATTTGCATGGATTTTATGGTACATATGGAAAGGACGAATAATAAAATTTTCAGTAATATTGATGTTGATCCTAGAGATACTCTGAAATTGGTAGAGACTGAATCTTTACTTTAGGCGGAGGCTCATGCCTTAGTCACAAGTGGAACCACCCGCGAGAGACCAAAGATTTTGTGTTACCTTCAATTACGGGTCGCTGGTGTGGGTCATAGAAAGCTCAAGAGATATTTTCCGGATAGGGTTGGTATAGTACCATACATGGTTTTGAGGGACTAATGGGAGCAAAGAATACGAGAGCAAGCCTTTCGCCATTACACTCGGAGATGCAAGCCCTCATATGGGCAATGTAAAGTATGAGGAACTTACGTCAATACCATGTTACTTTTGCGACGGATTGTATGCTCCTGAGGAATGGTCAGTCTCTGTGAACTATTTGCACGACATCAAGATCCTTCAAAGAAGTTTTAATCACTACAGATCAATCATATTCCATGAATGCTGAATACAAAGGTGGATAATCTGGCCCAAAGTGTCAGGAAACAAACATCTTTCGTTGTTCATATGAATGTAGAGTGACAGATTGGTTTGCAAAGTCTTCATAAAGTATGTTTTAAGTTGATGACAAAAAAAAAACTTCCCAAGGTTTTGTAACCGACAAAACATAGATTTGGAAACGTTTTGATGGCTTTAATTTATAATACATTTTGATTAAAAATCGATTAAGAAAATAGAGATATCAATCGAACTGGTTTGGCCTAGTTTAAAACCTGTAATTCCATAAATATTTAAGTACTAAGTTGAGATCCACGTTTTGTGTGGATGTGATGGGAATAAAAATTATATAATCCAAGTAGGACGGTTTAACCCGGATTCGGTCCATTTTCAGTTTGGTTTTTTTTTTATAAAAACTAGATATCACAGTAAAACTATATCTAATTTGGTTTTATTCGGAATATATAATGTCAGTTTTAGTTTATTCGAGTTTATAAGAAAAAAATAAATTATATTTCTTTTATAAAATTTTGTATGAATAAAGAAATAAATTTATTAAACAGTACTCAAATTTAAATACAGTATAACATCTTTAAATTAATAATCTATAAATTAATAATCTATAAATTAATATCTCTATAAATTAATATAATTTCATAATCCCAAAATAAGTTCTTGGTTCAATTAGTATTTCAATAAATTAATAATCTCTATAAATTAATAAAAATTATAGTTATAGTGTAGTCCCAACATTATTAATTTATAGAGGTTTCACTGTATAATGTTTTATATTTTATTTAACTATTAAAATAGTAATTATAATATTATAATTTAATTAGATAAAAATAAAATAGTAATGATATCATAATATTATTAATAACTAAATTTTAGCACGAATGCATTTCAATGAAACACTTTAGTTAAAAATAACAAGTTAATTCAAATTAACGTCTTAAATACCAAGATTATATCAATAAAACAAAGTACATGTATATTATCAATTATATTATGTAATATACATATAACTATACTACCATTTTTCAATTTATCAGTTTAATTGGTTTATTTTGTTTGGGCACTTTATATACTGAATCATATCTGTATACCATTTCTAAAAAATAACATCCATTCGATTTATATCATGATTTAAAAAACAATAACGTCCATTCGGTTTATATGGTATTACCAAATTAAATTCACTTTTTCTATTTTGGTTTGTTGTGGTTTTAGTTTATTTAGTTTTACCGGATTTAACATCCTTAATTTAAATTAATTCAAAGTACTAAATCAGTTTTTTTATATAATTAAACCTAAACATATTCTTTTAATGTATTTTTTTAACAACTATTCTTTTAATGTATATCATATCTTTCAAAGTACTAAATCGAACGATAAATAACATTTGATATAGTTTTTCAAGGAATATTATCTTTAGAATACATACTTTCATATTTTCCACATATATATATATATATATATATATATATATATATATATATATATATATTTCCTATATTGTAAGATATAGCTATGACGTTATATCTTTAGAACGATATATAAATTGGCATAACGATTTTCTTCAAAAAAAATATTGGCATAATGAGGGTAAGTAAGATTTAAATTTAAATTTTATATATCAATACTATTAAAACAGGAACATGTCATGTTGATAATAGTTGGGTCCAATTTAAAATATAACTGAATCAATATAACTGCATAAAGTAACTTCTTTTGTTCGTAAATTCCTTTGTTTCATAGAAAACATATGATATGAGTGGGACCTTCTCTTTTTTTTTCAACGACCCATGTTCTCTCGGTTATTTTCTTTTACAGCTTTTTATTTTCTTTTAGTAATCCTTTTATATTATAGTATTTTTATATTATAGTTTGAAAATACAGTCGGTGGTGAGCAATAAAAAGGGTAACAAATTGTTTCATCTAAAAGGTCATTTTTTAGATTTTGATAAAAAATAATAAGATAAAAAACGAAAAATATATCTGTTCTTCAAAACAATAAAACAATAAGATAAAATAAAAAGTAAGGGCGGAATCTAACTATTTTAATAGAATAGACTAAAATTTTTATTAATCATCTAATAAAAATAATATACAAAAATATAAAAATTAAATTTCTAAAAGAATGCAAACAAAAAATACATCCGCTCTTTTAAAGGCAAACAGCAACATCACCGGGTAATAAAGGTTCAGTCCAATTATTTTTATAACTTGCATCAAATTATATCATAACTCATATAACTGCCGGTTAATAATACAACTATTTTGTAACCTCCCGTTTAATTCTAACAGGTCAAAAATGTCTTTATCTGTTTACCCATGTTTATCGACGAGGGAGAGAGTAAAGTAGTTTCTGATTTTGATCGGATCTCTCTGGATGATGCTGAATCTCTTTTTTGACCAAAAAAAAGTCTATTTCGATTTCAGATATAGTTTGTTTTAAAGTCCGATCAATTCAGTTTTCTTTGTTTTTTTTCTCTATCACCTTTTGCGTATTTCATTTTAACTCTGTGATTTAACCCAAATCTTAGACATCCTAGAAATTTTGATCGGGGTCTAATCTCTTTGCTTATGTATTATGAATAAGAAGCAAACAAAGTTTCTTCATGATAAGAATCATCAAGAGATCCAGTTGCTTGAATCCAAATCGAAGATTTGAAGTTACGTGTCGTGTTTGATAGCTCTCTGACGAAAGCCTGGCTTTAATCATCTGCTGATTAACAATTGTGATGGTTTAAGTTTCATCCCATCAGAATTAATGAAAAACAACAAAACCTGTCCAAATGATTTCAATATATGAACCAGTACCAAAAGGAGCAAATTAAATCTTGAAGTTTTCACAGGCAAGCTTCGCCGGCGTTAATGGATTACAGTGATGCTTGATCTGTTCAAGACTGAGATGGTGCAATCTATATCTTTGCTCCACTATCTCTTTTAATCTTATCTTTATGTGTAACTAAGTGGTTTGGCTAAACCAAAAAAGTATGTGCCAATTTTTAATGAAAAACCGGTTGACAAAACAAATTCCAAGATTTTCAAAACTCACTTTCTCATACACATTACACATATAATAGTCGACGGTTGTTTTGGTAAAATAAAACAATGTATTTGAGGGTGTGAAAAATATATAAATGACTAATGTATGCTCGACTAATAAATCCAACAACTAAGCCTAAGTAATCATATTTTTCATGCCATAATATAACTTGACAGTAGGTACCTAATTGTTGTATATAATAAGTCGGTTATAAAATACACTAGATTCTGACCGAGCGATTGCGCGGAACTATTTATGTTAATAATTTGTTTTAGATGTAAATTTATGATTTGATGATATTTTATAAGTTTCAGTTCTTGTCTATGTTGTAATTTTTTATTTGGTATCGGTTTGGTTATAGATTTTAGTTTCTGATTCAAGAAATATGGTAATGGTTTGGTAATTTATTGATTTGGATTTAGTTTGAATTTTTTTTTTGGTTTTTGGTTTACTTCAAATAACAATATTAGAACTAATAAATTTATGAGTTTAGTTTGAAAGCTACATTCTGATCCGTGCGGTTGCGCTAATTTATTTTCATGTATATTTGTAATTTATGATTTCAAATAAAAAACTTGATTTAAAAATATTATTTAAAATTTGTTGCAATAAGTTATTATTTCTCTTGAGTGATTTAGATTATTTATATGAATCTTGAACAATAGTTGATAAATAATTAAGAGTTAACTTTATATGTATTCAACATTATATTTATTTAAATTAAACATTATATTTATTTAAATTAATTAATATCTAATATAATATTTTAGAATATGAAAATTTATAGTTTGTCTTCAAAAGATTAAAATGTTTCAAAAGGTCCTTTATTAAAAAAACCATACTATTATAAATATAATTGCAAGGATAATTATCAAAAATAAATTAAAATTTGATTTGTGCTATTCTTAATTTTGGACATAAATTGACAAACATATATGACAAATATAGTTAATACTTTAAATATGTATTTAGAGAATATATCATCTTCGAGTATACATAATGTCATATATATTTAACCTTTTTGAGTATATTCTCTTATTTAAAGATTATGTATTAGTTACCAAAATCTAGATACTGTTAAGATTTATAGTGATTTTTAATATTGTTAGCATGCTAATTCAAAAAGAATGATTATACGAAATGATATTTGGGATATAATTTTTTGCTTTGTTATCTCTTTAATTGTGTTTGACTTATTGTTAGTCATTGGTCATTATATTGGTAGTCACTACATCGTATATGATTGAAAGAGTGAATGAGGAATATATCACTATAGTTGTATAGTTTTATTGCATAATTCATGTCTTTCATGCGCAATATTTAAGTAAAAGATGAATGAAAATATTAAGATTGATAGTGTCAATTAATCTAATATATTAAAACTGAAGTACAAATATTACTTACCCCTTAGAGTTGCACAAAAATTACAATAGCATGCCACTCCTTTTAATTAAAGATTATTCAATTAAATATAATACATACCCAAATAATATTTATTATCTTGCCACAAAAATCCAAAACGTGATTCTCTAACATATATTTCGCTTTAATTAACTAAATTGCCATATAAATCAAAAACGTATTTATTAACTTGCCATATATTTCTCTATTATTAAAACTATATTGCCATGTTAATCTAAAACATGATTAATAATTTATTCTCATCAAAATAAACTATTTTGCCATTTTTATTATCCAAATATATAGATCATGTAGATTCTATGTGTGATTACTCACAATAACTAAATTGAAAAAATATTATAATTTTGTATATGAGTAACATAAATTTGACATAAACGAAAAGTTTTGAATAAAATTTTGTATTACTAGCTGTTTTATACGAAATAAAAAACATTTCATACACATATTAATATATAAAATCAATATGACTCCTTTTAATATTTAATAAATATTGAACATATACTTTTGTCAAAAAATAAGTTGTCCATTTATAGTATAGATATAATTACTAATTTTAACATTTAAAATAGAGAAATTTTCTATATTAATTTAGATTTATATATTAAAAACCACTGGATAGAAGAGTTTTTTTACCTTTTTTAAACAATATTCTCTGAAACGTCTTTTAATCATTTTTTTTCTTTGAAAACATTTTGGTGATAAAAACTTAAAAAATGATATTGAGAGAATTACCCTTTTAAATATTAGGGGTTGAAAACAATATAAAATTAGTAGAAAAAAACAATAATAAATATTTGAATGTATTAGTAATCATTTGTTTGTGATATAAATACATTCAATACTATAATAATCAAACAATAATCTAATATCGTTTGATCACAGTTAATAAAATCCAATAATTACCGATGGTTTATCAGATAACAATGATTTTATAAATTAAAATAAATAGCCCTGTTGGCGTGTATGTCAAACTTTAGACATGTCTTTATTAAAAAAAATCAAAAAAAATCAGATATGAACTTTATATATATATATATATATATATATATATTTAAATCAAAATATTTGGAATCTAATTTAATAAAACTTAAAAGTATATCTAAATCTCTAATATTTACATTTTTACTGTTTAATATATCAAAATAATTGAATTAAAGTCTGCAGAACGTAAAAACAAAATTTTTAATAATTTGAAAGCTAAGCGCATTGAACATGATACAAAAATGTCAAAAGAAAATAACATATTAATCTACAACATGAACACAAAATGAAGTTGACAACATTATCAGAAATTAGAATATATAAGAACCAAAAATAAATACCCGTGCGGGCGCACGGGTCAAAGCTCTAGTTATATATTATATGGCAAACGTAAAGTAAAAATAGGTAGAGGATATGTGTCACATGACATAAACTATACTAGATTTTGATCCGCGCATCAAAAACGCAGATATTATTTTCACTTTTATAAAATATATTATTTGTTTGTATTTATTAAATGTATTATCTTAGTGAAAATTTCTTTATAATAAATTCGACACATAGAGTGTCTCTGGTAAACTATGTGCTTCTCTGGCTTTGTTTTATTTCATCTCCAATCAATATATTTATTTAACTTGTTGTTAAAATAAATGATTTTAGAACGCAATTGTATAATACTTTTACATTGATATTTTATTTAAACAATGTGACATATTTATATATTAATTAAATATTTACATTGTAATTTAAACTAAATTGTGTATATTTCAAAAAATAAATTACTATGTATTTTTCATGTCAATATCAAAGCTGGATAAAAAAATTCTAATCTGAAGAACCAAACCGATCACGATCCGAAAGAATAATACGAAACCCGAACCAAAACTGATTAAATATCTAAATTATTCAAAATTTTGATATTTAGACAACCGAAACCATAACCAATTCGAACTAAAGTTTTTTGGATATCAAAATGTATCCGAAAAGATTTATATACTTATATATATTAATTATTTTTAGTTTTAGTGTAAATAAAAACACCCATAATATATATGATACTTTTAGGTTGGTTTAAATATTTAAAATATATAAAATAGTCAAATATAAATTTCTAACATAGTGGAAGTACACTCAAAAGACCAAAACTATTTAAAATAATTACTGATTTTTGACCCAAAATTTAAACCAAACCAATTTATATGTTAAGTTTAGGTATTCTGACATATGTTATTCAGATTTATATACAATGTATTATTTTATTTATAGATTTTAAGAAATTCAAAATATATAATGAATTTTTAAAAATAATTTAAATGGGTTAATCGAACCCGAAGTGAACCCACAAAAATCCAAATATAATTCGAACTGAAATTTAGAAATATCTAAATGAGGCTGAAATCTTTGACCTCGGAAACCCAAAACTCAAGCAGATCTGAAATGAACTTGAATGGATACCTGAACGCCCGGCCCTAGTCATAATTCAAAAGAAATTTAGAAATATTTGAATGGTGCTGAAATCTTTGACTATGAAAACCCGAAACTCAAACATATTCGAAACGAACCGGAATGGATACCTGAATGCTCAGCCCTAGTCACTATTATGTATCATATATATGTCATCATATAATTAATTGTATTGGCCCATCATATAGATAATAGAATAGCATTTCGACGTCAAAAAAAAAAATTGGTCCATCATATAAATAATCATATAAGTAATAGTATTTTATATGTATCATCTTATAAATAATCATATATATTATATTCTTAAAGTTTAATGTGAAAAATAAAAACCATTATTTGAGTTGGTATATAAAATTATTCTTTTTGTTGTATTTTTCTTATATATATTGAAAACATTTTTAATAATGGTTATTGGAAAAAATTTTAGTAAAAATAAAATTTTGAATATATGCATATTTTAAATCAATTTTTGATATAAATCAACTTTAAACTATTATTTTGATTTGAAATATGTATATAAAATTTAAATTTTATTTTATGATTATTTTAGACAAAACAATATTTTTAGGTAATTAGATTAGTCCATTTTGTATATTTTAAAACTGATATAATGGATTTCTAATTTTTATTAATAACAGAAGCCATTATTTTTTCTTCTTGACGTACTTTTATCCATGTTTAAAGTTTTAATTTTTTGCATTAGTTTTCTACGAATTATTATTAATTTTATGATATTTGTTTTTTGAAAATTGAACTCTTGAAATATTTATATTTGACTAAACTAAATAAGGTAATAATACTGTTTTTAAAAAATTGTTTTATATAATATACTATTTATATTTCAGTTTATGTTTTTATTTTCACCATAGAGAATTGTAAATATAGTGACAGAATTGTAAATAAAAAGAAATATAGAAAGAATATTGTTTAATTTATTATAAAAATAATGGCTAAATGTTTAAATAAAATGAAGTATTAAATATGTTATTCATGTTTCTAAGCAATTCTCATTTGTTATTAATTTATTAAAAATACAATGGCTAAATGTGTAAATAAAAGAAAGTACACATCTCTACTATCCATGTTGCCAAACATGTCTCATTTATTCTGTTATCATTGTTTCCAAACATCTCCATTTTGTACTTCAACTTTAATAATATAGACTAGATTTTGACCCGCGCTTTCAAAGCGCGGGTTTATGTTTGGTGAAAATGTTATATAATCACATTTATATAATCCGTCTTGTATATGTATTTGTATAATCCGTCTCATATATGTATTTTATATCGAGATTTATGTTCGGTAAAACTATATTATACATGTATTTTTAGGTTTTAATTTTGAATTAGATATTTTAAATATAAATCAATATAACAGTTTTATAGTTTTGATCGGTGTTTTGAAATTCGATTGAGACCTGCAGTTGAACGGATTACCGGTTGATCAAAGATAAATTCAGTTTGGGTTTGAAAAAAAAACAAAATTTAAAAATCCAATAAAAACTACTAAAATCGAAATCCAGTTACCGGTTGAACCACTGGTTGAACCAATAAACAATTTTTGTTAGATAGTTGGGATTATATTTAGGAAAAAGCTGGTTTAAAACCAAACCATTAAATAGTTTGAGAAAAAAACGATGCAGTTTCAAACATGTCCGGCTAGAAAAATATTAAAATGATGCAGTATCAAACACGGAATAATCACATACCAAAATTGAATTAGGAAACCGGTGGTTAATGACAAACCCAAAACAATTAAAAAAGAAACCAATGCAAAATGTCCAAAATGTCATTAATGAATACAAAAGAAAACCTCTTTAATAGGGGTAAACAGAGTAAAAATCCAAATGTGCTTGTACTTTAATAGTATAGATAGATATTACATACGTGTTCTTAATAAGTTCTCTAGGTAGAATAATGAAATTTAGTAACAGAAATAGTAATAAAGAGTAGGATAAGATTAGTTATAAAATAAATTTCTAAATCTATCTAAACTATTAAAAGGGAAGTACAAATTGTATTTACCCTTTAAAGTTGCACAAATATTACAAAAGAATGTCATTGGAGTTAAAATACTGTGTTTTGTATTTAAATTGAACCGACCACTCGATTAGTAAACCGTAGCTTTAATTGTAAACCATAAAATTGATGAAATAAATACTGAACCACTTGATGTCGTGTTGACTATGTTTTATACAATAAATAAAACCCAACATTTAGTCTAATTACTAAACCATTACTAAACCTGACAATTACAAACCATTAATAAAACCAAAACATTACAAAACCATCACAATATAATATCTGGTTTCGTAACATGATAGGTACTACATTCATCTACTCCACCTTGGCCATTCTGAATCCGTTGCGCATCTTCCTTCACGATGTACACACTTGGCTTTGGGTTAACATTGAATTAACACTCAGAAAACGAGGAAGAAGAAGAGCTACAGCTCATGTCATTGCCAAAACGAAGGCAAAATGATGTGAGCGATGTACGCAATCTCTTAATAAAAGATGAAGTTAACGGTATAACTTAATTTTATTGACGAGGAATTGACTCATTGTGTGAGTTTACTTTTTGTTTTTGTTTCTAGGTGAGTTACAGAGCTAACGAGATTACAACTGTTGTGAATGGTTCCATGCTTAAGACTCCTAAAGCTTCAAATCCCAAACTTCACTTAATAATTTAGGTGGAGAACTTTATTTTCTAATTTCTTTTTGTGTTTTGAATCTTCTGTTTAGAAAGGAAGTCAACGACGTCTTGCGCCAGAGCCTGTCTTCTCTTCCCAACGCCGGGTCTGAAGAAACTGTGGTGTGGAGATGGCAGAGGAAGCTAGCGGTAGTGGTGGAGGTGGAGCCAGACAAGAAGAAGAGAGGCGGAGAATTAGAGAAGACAGAGACGGCGTAGACTAGGTTTTTGTTTTATATTTAGTTTTTATTTATTTTTTCTTAAAAAATCGGTTTATTTTGGTTTACTTTTATGTACAGATCGTAAATTGGTAACCAATTTTGATATAAGTTTTTTTTTAATTTACTTTTTAATAAGGTAAATAGTAACAAACAAAAAAACTATTAAAAATATTTAATTGCATGTTAGAAAAGCAATAGTATATCGCAATATGCCATATTAAAATTTACGGTAAAATATCCGAAACAATATGGGCTTGACAGAAATTGTTGTTGTACTATAGACGATCCACTATATAATCGTAGAATATAATGCACCAAATTTTTAATGATAATATAATAGGTTATTATTAATAGCCCAGTTTAAGTTAGGCTTTCTAAATAAAAGTTTCAAAAAAAAATTGAATGTGATTTTGTAACTTTCTTTCATATTTTTTCAATTTCTGTCTAAATAATGTATCTGTTTAAAAAAATATTAATGTAAAATTTGAACTTAATATTCATTTTTAGATCCCAATATTTATAGTTTAATTTCACAAAACCTACAAGTATAATTAAAAATTTAATATTTTACATTTTAGTATTACTTTACCAAGTAAAATAAATAAAAACACAATAAAATAAAACTCAATCTCATAGCTTAAAAATAAACAAGATAAAATATGTCAAAACTCTAATAATTATGTTTATATAAATCATTTAAAGTTAAAAACATATAATTATGAAAAACAAACCCCGCGCGGGCGCGCGGATCAAAGGCTAGTTAATAGATTAAATATATACCACTAACAAAATTGTATATGAACTGTATTTTTAATATTTAGTCACAACATGTTCAATAGGTCTAAATCTTAAATATGCCTTGGTAATTTTAAAGAGGATTCTAAATTAATAGATTAGACTAGATTCTGATCCGCCCTTTAGAGGGCGGGTATATTTTTGTTTTTAATTTAACTTTTAGCAATTTAATTTTTATATTTGTAATCATATTTGTGTTTTTTGTAATCATATTTTTGTATACTATTTTTAAAAAATATTAGTAAGAAGTTTTGATAATTGTATTGAATTTGTGATGTTGCACAACTATACACTTATACCCAATTTTTGTTTAAATCGGATCCGGATCTGCAGTTAAACTGATAAACCCAACAATCCGGTTAGTAATTTGGTTGTGTTTTAAGAAAAAAAATATTATTTAATAATCCGGTATAACTCAAAACCGGTTAACAGTTGAACTACTGGTTGAACTAATACGTAATTTTTAATTATTAACGCATATGCTTTTTAGTTATATGATACACTAAAAATGAATCCTTGCTACTGCCAAGTTAACAGTTGCAATTGTAGTACTTGAGATTCAAATCCAGAGGACCAGTCTACACTCTAGTTCTATAAGTTTCAGAATCAAGCTAAGAAGAAGATATGATTTGGTTGAAATAGGCGATAGTAAACAAGCAAAATAAACACGAGATTGATTCAATTAAACAAGAGCTAGCCTAGGGTATTTCATTGGGTGTTGAATTGGAGCCAAACAATTATTCAAGCGCGATGAAGTGCTTTCTAGAACTCGGATCACTCAGCTGGAACACTCCACTGTCGTGGTAGTGATCGCTTTGCAGATCGATCTCACCACCTAACTGTCGTTGGGATGAGAATCGATTGCAAGCTTTAGAGAACAGGTCCGATCAGTTCACTTACCACCCTAATATCTACTTTCGCTGATTAGGGATACTAAGCTCATTCAATACATGTCAAGTTATCATCCTAAGCGGTTAACTAAGTGATGAACTAGTGATCTAACATCAAGTGATCAGTTTAATGAAAGCAGTAAGAACAGTATGAATGAAGAACAGTTATGGATCGCTTATCTATGTTTAGCTCATGTCTCAACACCCTAAAAACCCTAGGCGAGCAAGGTCACTACTCGATCATGATGCACATAAACAAAGACATAAATCCTGAATAAAATTGCATAAGAACATAGTATGAAACAATAGGGTTCAGATGATCTTCTCTATGAGAGGATGGATTCTTCTCCCTTACAAGTTGCAGATCGCAAAACTCAGTGTTCTCTCTTAAAAACTAGCGTAAGAAAATAGAAAATAGATAGGTGGCGTTTTATATGGAGGCGCCAATCAGAAGAAAAGAGATTAGGGCAACAAGGCTTTAATTCCTGAAATAGGAGTTTCCATATTCGTCTGGAACAATCTCCGGATCACTCCGTCTGCTTGTTCCGCTTGAGAGAGAACAGTCTCGGGACTGTTCTCTTGAGTGTTCTCCGCAGGAATGCTCCAAAAGGACTTCTTTTCATCAGGCACCTTCTCTTCTTTCTTCTGCTAACTCCAGACCTGTAAAAGGTCAAAAAGGTCAAAAAGGGACTAGACTGACACGAATTAGTGACTCGAAACAAATGAAAACATATATACAATGATGTGAAAAACACCATATATCATTGTATTATTAGAATATGTTTGTATTCTAATTAGGAAGTTGGACTTTTATTTTTTTATGAAATAAGAGTATACAATCTTGTGGATCATGAAACTATTAACAAAGTTAATTGTTGCGATTTGGCATTAGTTTATTTTGTTATCAATTATCTATTATAATATTTATGTTTTATATTTAGATTATTTTAGATTTAAAATTTAGTTTTCTTATTCACATTAGACATTAATAATACTTAAAGATTTTCAGTTTAGGATATAACTCGTAAACTGAAATTTTATACTGCTAGATTTTGATCCGCGCTTTCAAAGCGCATGATTATTTTCGAAACATTTCAAAATTTATTTGATATGAATATGTATTCCTATACATTTATATTTATAAATGGAACGTTATATTGAGTATTTTTAAAATCTGACCCGACCCGCAGTTAAATTGACAAATTGTGTGGTCTCGTATGTAGTTCGGTTTAGTTTAAAAAAATATTATTTAAAAATCCTATAAACCCGTAAAAACAACTAAAACCCGGGATCTGGCTACCGGTTGAACCGATAAATGATCCAATATAAAATTCGGTTTGACTTAAATTATTATAGTCAAATTAAATTTTCATTTGTTGTAAGGGTAATAGATCAATATTCAAGAGGATGCATACTAAAAATGAAATATATGTGAGCATCAATAATTTGTATATATTTTTATTATAATTTAATGATTTATGTTTGTAAATATAATTTTCATTTGTTTAATTAGTGTACTTTTATTATTCACATGTTATTAGATTTTTTTATGTTTTGTTTATGACTTATTTTAAATTTAAATTTAATTTCATTATTCGCATTAGAAATGTAAATATTTAGTAATTTTAATCTTTATATATATTTTGATTATATATATATATATATAATTATGTTTTACAACTAATTAAACCCTTGATCCACACTCTCTTGCATCAATTTATGTTAATGTAATGTTTTATGATATAATTGTGTTAATATATTTGTTGAATTAGTTAATATTTAATAAATATATTTTTTGTGTTTGAATAACCCGTAAAAATATATTCATAAAGATATCAAGTAACGTGTTTCATCTTGTTTTAAATATTAATAGTATCGAACTATTAATATTTTTATCATATATATATATATATATATATATATATGTATATGTATATCTAATTTAATAAGAGTTATATTTTTATGTATTTAGTGAGTGTTTTGAAGAAATTGTTTTTATGCATTTGGATTAATATATAGTTGTGTATATACGAATTAATAGACATATATAATTATTTATTACATTAATAAATAAAATATAATTTATTTTTATTGAAATTTCGTATTTATATTAAATTCATTAATTTAGAAAAATAATGGATTAGTTAGTTAGTTCCTTAATTTTAGGCATGATGTATATTTAATTTCAATTAAATTATATATATAAATATATGAAGAGAAATAATAGGACTAACCTAGACTTTTTTGATAGTCCAAAAAGTAGTCGATAAATATTGCTTCTGTTTTAATAGTATTGACTAGAGTTTGACCCGCCCTTTCAAAGGGCGGATAAGATTTTTTTTTGTCATCATCCTATGTATTGATCTTCTTCGTTTGTTAAATGTTTGAGATTGGTTTAGTCAACAAATTTATTAACCCGTCTTTTTATTTATCAATATGTTTAAATATAATGTTTGGTTTTGGTTTTAGGTTGTTTTTCTTTTTGGATTTTGGTTTCAGTTTGATTATAATTTTTTTCTTTTTTGGTTCAAGAGATATATAAACCGTTCAGTTATTTATGAAAATAACTTAATATAACTATACTTGTGTTTACCCGACCCGGATCTATGGGCTTAGTTTTTTCCAAAAATTTATTTACTGAAAATTAGAAATTTCATACATGTATTTTTATTAAAAATTGTTTTTATAGATACATAAATTAAAATTAATAAATATAATTTGTTTAAAATAAGATAATTCATTTATAAAATCCGTCATTATTAATTTTACTTAAATTTAAAACTGTAAATTATAGTAAAGAAATATTTTTAATTTTTATATTGGTCAAAAATTATTTTATTATTATATAAATAAAATATACTTCATTCAACCCGTATCATACTATATCGAATTATTTTTAATACTCAAATTCAAATATGTAACTATTTCTTATTTTATATATCTTACTTTAATATTTTATTTTAATACGTTGAAGTATGTGGTAAAATTCATGAATGTATGTTATTCTTTAATTTTATGATTTATATAATATTTAATAAATTAATTAAGTTACTTTATATTTATTAGTTGATGTATTAATTTAATTATGAATATAAACATTATGGGAATATAATTTTTTATTCTATAATGAAAGAATTAATATTTGTTAATAATTTATTTAATATTAATTACGAATTTTATTATTTAAAAAGAATTTATGTTTACTTCTTAAATAAAAAGACATTAAAACATATTTTTATAATAAAATCTTAGAAAATGATACTTGACAATATCTTTTTTGATATCTTATTTGAAAATATTATTAAGTTAGTTGTAAGAGAAAAAATAGGAAGTTAAATTAATTTTATTTTGCAAATCTTGTAATATTAATAGATATGTGTTAGATTAGAAAAATATTATTTTATCATAACTAATGAAATTATTTTAGTTAGACTGTTATGACCTTTTTGATAGTCCAAAACATAGTCGATAAAAAGTTCTCATGTTTTAATAGTATTGATATTTCCTTAACAATATAATGACTTGAGTGAATGAATCATTTTGAGTGGTTTCCTTCATGCGGTTTAAAAATGAATAATCATTCAGACTCATTCAATGAGTTTTAAACAGGCACTTTATTAAGATCCATTTACTAGATATAGTTTTATTTAAAATTAACGGGTCTTACTAACCCGTAAAACTTTATATATCTATTCAATTAAAAAATATATGACATATTGATAAATGTTATTTTTAATTATATACTAGATTTTGACCCGCCCTTGGAAAGGGTGGGTATATTTTTTGTTAGAAAATTATTTTATGTAATAAAAGTAATGATTTTTGATAAAGTACATATTTTAACTTTTTATGAAATTTATCTTAAACTTACTTATATGACTTATTTTTTTATTTTAAATATGACTAAATTTTAAAAGATTCAAAATAATTCTAATCCGTAATATGATTTTATTTATTTAAACTGAAGTTAAAATTATTTTACACTGATTTTTTTTAATTTAAATAAAATATGTTATATCTTCAACACTCTTGTATTGAAAAATTCATTTGTGCGCTTCAAAACATTTTCTATAATTTTATTAAATTTAGTTTATGTGACTTAGTTTTTATTTTAAATGAAACTATTTTTTAAAGAATTGAGATAATTCAGACCCATATTATGATTTTGTTAATTTAATCATTTGTTATTTCAACTTAATTTTATTTTGAGGTTTCATTTAATAAATACTTTCAAATAATTAATAATGTGAAATATTTTTTGGAAAGATATGGTGCAAACATTTAGGAAACAAAATTTTCAAAAAGGCTAAGAATTATTAAATACTATTTAATGTAATTGCAAAATAATGACTTTTGATTGGTTGCAAATAGTACTGTAAAAAATACAGGTAATTTTTGTGATTACTTAAAAAATTCAGGGGCAGATTCATAAACATGAATCTACTTTAATAGTATAGATTTAAGAAAACATTTTATTAAACTAAATTAATATTAAATATAAAATATGATTACAAAAAATTAAAATATAAGAATTGAAAAAAACAAAACAAAAAATATATCCATCAATTGAAGGACGGATCAGAATGTGAACCTAAATCTATATTCTTTTTAGATAGGGCGGGTTCATGGGAGAGGATCATTTAAAATATGTTTAGGAAGCCAAAACATATATAATAAAACTATGATTTAGATATGATGATTACAAAAAATATTTAAATATAAAACCCTTCAATTAGTACAAATTAATTTTAAATGGCACGTTCATTACATAAATATCATTTTCAATAAAAATATAACCGCCATTTTTAAAGCCGGATCAGAATCTAGTTACGTGTATTAATTTGTTACTTGATCAGCACATTTTTACAAAGCTAATAAAAAAATTAACTGACTTCTAATAAACCGATGGACCATTATTCTGATCCGTTCCAGTATAAAAATAGTTGAATAAGCAACTAAAATTGATTGGCCGACTGCAAATGTATTAGATTATAGATAAGCAAACTCATCTAAAGACGAAATACAATTACATAGAATTCAAAACGATTAAAACATATAATTTTTCAACTGAAATTATATTGTCCAAACCTAGTAATTTATAGGGTTGCGACTTAGTCCTGAGCAAAACAATTGAAACGTAAAATTCAAACTGAAATACATGAAATCCGAAACCAAACCAAAACGTTCAACTGCCCAAATGATTTCTATATTTTTATTTCCTAAATAACTAAATCATAAATCGAATGTATACTTGAACGTAAAAAATATTAAATATATATACATGTAATATAACTATATATTTATAACTTGAAATCTATTAAAAATTTCCAAAAATATTTGAAAAAAATTATTATAAAATATCCTAACTAGTCAAAAATATCTGAATATTTTTATCCAAAATATCCAAAATAAATCAAAATATCTAATATTTTTATGTGAATTTAATTATTTGATATTTAATATGTATTATCCAAAATAACCAAAATGGAACCGAAACCAAATGAAAACTAATTTTTGGGTATTTTCTAGTTTCTAGTTTTATTATTCAAATCGAATCTGAAATTATCCGAACAGAAAATAAATTAGGTAATAAATGAATTTAGCCCCTACTGGATACCAATCTGATATCCTAAATGCCCAACCTAGAGGGCTCTAGGCTTCTAGCAGGGATTCGGCTATACATGTCTCTCAAAAATATATATAATGGGGGTAAATTCTTATGTGTAAGCCCGTATGGTTCTTTGGTGAAGATTGTAACAAGCAGATTATTTATGTAGGCCCAGTATAGGTCTAACTAAGTTAAATTATCTTATATGTGAGAGAGCATGAATGATTTCAGTTTTACTAAGGTTTGGAATGAGTACAAAGTGTGACTAGGTTGGGTTTGGTCGAATCCTTCGTCGCGGCAGCTATCACGATTGGTTTGAGTTCTTTTCGTTAATGAAAGAATCTTGTATATGAAAAGAAAAAAAAAAGATTTCAGTTTTACTAAGGCATCGCATTAGTAAAGCTTTTTCGAACCTTTATTTTACTACCCAACCAAATGAAAAGCTTCCATTTTACTAACATAACTTCAATTATAAATTTGAAATGGTTTCGGCTTTTGTTTCTTAAGAAAAGAGTCGGGATTCACTGGCGGCTGGCCCATTTTAATCACACTGTGACAAGTTAGAGTCAGAATCCCATTTCAACATGCTCAAAATTTGCAGAGATGGGCATATACTTTGCCACAAGGCACTTGGCTGTCGCTTCTTTCTTGTAACTTCATGTCTTTTTGCTTTTTGATATATTTTGTGATTGTTAGTTTTTTCTTTCTCTTTTTAATTTAGGGATACGGCTGCATGATTGCAGGAATGTGCACTACGCACTATCCATACCCGAAATATTTACTCGAACCGAACCGAAAAATAGGGTATCCGATCCGATTGGTTCTTGCCTAAATATCTGGATTGATCCATTTTTCAAAAATCCAAAAAATCGAAACCGAACCCGATTCATACCGAGAATTGAATGAGTATCCGAATATATCTAAACATATAAATATATATATATATATAATATTATCTTAAATTATATTTATAATAATATTAATACCTAAAATTAAAATTATAAATCAAATATATTAGCTATTTTAGGTATTTATAGATAAAATAGATGTTTTGGATACAAAAATACTCAAATAATATTATATATATTGTTACTTTCGAACAAAAAATAATCAATTCGAACTATATAAATTGAGTATTTTCTGATTTTTAAGTTATTTTAGATAAGTTTGAGTACTTTAGATATAAAATATCCGAGTAGAATTGAGTAATTTGGTTATTTTGGATATATCCGAACCCACCCGGATCCGAGAGGATCCGACTCGAACCCGACCCGGTTTTTTGTAATACTCGAATGAAACTATTTTTTGAAATCCGAAAAACTGATATCCGAATGGATAGTATCCATATCCGAAGGGGTACCCGAACGTCCATGCCTAGTTGTTTGCGTGACCAATCATAAGAACAAACGGTGAAATTAAAATATCAATGGTAACTTTTTTTTTTGTTTATCTGGTCATATGTTTTGGGGCGAAACTTGATAAAATAATTTTTGCCAAGAAACTGATCACGCTATCAAATTGCTTTTAACTAAGGGGGGTGTATTGAAACTATGATTTTAAAAGGTTTTAGAGTTGTTTTAAAATCCCCTGTTATTCAACTAAGGATTTTAAAAAATATTTTCAAATCACATGTTATTAAACATAAAATTTGTCTAAAATCATTAGAAACACTCACAAATCTCCTGTTATTCAATTAACCATTTACAAAACTTATATCAAATCCACTGTTATTGAAAGGTAAACATTATTTTGATAAAAAAAGCTATGAATGGGATTTGGGGATACTTTGAGTTCATTTTTAGTTAAAAATGTCGCTGTGAAACTCCTACTTCTACATGTGTTATTTGGAGAGACTTCTAAATAAAAATAAACACGACATCTATCCAAAGACGAACAAGAAAATATTTACAAAAGACAACTGATGGCAGGCTTATTGTCTCTCTGCAACTTCATTGGCAGATACAAAACTTTAATTTCAATCCAAACCCAGATAACCTCTGATCACTTCATCCATGGAGATCATCTCAAACCCCATAAAGCTTCTCCATTTTATCAATTATTGCTACTCTGTTCATCTTCTTCTTCCTCTGCTTTTCTCCCGCCATGGCTACTGATGAAGATGACATAAGATGCCTACGAGGAATCCAGACCTGATTCCTCTCTCACCGACCCTCAGAGAGTTCTCAAATTATGAAATTTCGTCGGCGCGTCTTGTTGGAACAATCAAGAGAACATAGTCATCAATCTCGTGCTTTAAGACATGGGTTTATCTGGTCGGATCCCAGAGTCTTTTCAATATTATGGTAGCTTACAAAAGCTTGATCGATCTAGCAATCAATAGTCTGGTAACATTCCTCCAAAGCTATGTACTTGGTAACCGTTCTTGATGTCCCTTGATCTGTTTAATAATGAATTGGACGGTGAGATTCCTCCTAGTTTAGCTGAGTGTAGGTTCATGAACTCTTTGGTACGATCTGAGAATCAATTTTTTTTTCTTTTTTTTGATATTGCAGCTGGTGTGTTTGGAGTTTGATGGTATATACGAGAAAGAGAGTAGTTAAAAACGAAGGAGTTAATATCTTAGCGCAGAGACTTAGCCATATGGTAGCGCAAGTCTCTTTGTTTAAGAAGCCTTTGGTTAAGGTTAAGCTTGGGGACTTGATGGCTGCAACTAATGGTTTCAGCTCTGAGAACATTATCATTACAACTAAAACAGGAACAACGTATAAGCTGATTTTTCTTGATGGCTCAGCACTTGCAGTGAAGCACTTGAGTGAGTGTAAGCTTGGGGAGAAGGAGTTTCGGTATGAGATGAATCAGTTGTGGGAGCTGTGTAACCGTAACTTGTTCAGAAGTTCTTCTTCTCAGTAGTAGCACCTCCACCAGACCTCATGAACACTAGACATATCCTCCCTCTTCCTCTTAGCAACCTTAAGAGCCCTCTTTCTTTACCAACTTTGAGAAGCCTCAATGGTTTTCTCTCATAAGGAGCAAATTCAGTTAGTTCCATTATCAATGATCTGATGAACCACATTGTTTTCCTCGTTTTCCCTTTGCGAGAGTTACGATACGGAGCAAACTCGTGTCTTGTAAACGATGTGTCATTTGTTCAAAAAATAATGAAACAACATAGATTAATAATATCAAATGATCTAGAGTACTCTGAAATGTTTTTTTTTTGCTAATAAATACTCTGAAATTTAAGAGAAAATCTCACCCAAAATCTTTTTTTCTCTTTTTAAATCATCCATATAAATGAGATTTAGTCCAAATCTCTTCGAACTCCAATATTTTTCCAAATCCACTTAAACTTTTAAAATCCATGATTCAATACACCCCCCTAAATCATTTTTGAATTATCATTTCAACATTTATGTTAACATAGTAAAACCTATCATGAAATTCATGTTTCATCTTATTAAATATAGAAAAACTAGGGTTAATGTTTCTCCCAAAGTTGTCTCACCTTTGTTAACGTCTCAAAACGAATCATCATGCACCCAAAATCCGCCTTATGATTAAGCATGATGATTATATAATCACTTTGCATTATTCTCATTCCCCACCACTTCCACAGTGTATATGGGATAGTGAGGACCATCGATACAATAAAAAAGTTATATTTATATTTTGGAATTTTGAAAAGTAGGTTAAAAACGATTGTAAAATAGTTATCTTTTTGTCACTGATAAAATAGTGATCTGATATGTATTAAAAGTAGAATTAAACTGTATATCACCTCCAATTAATTATTTTAAAATATTGAACGAAAATTTGATGTTTAATTTTAACATATAGAACTTTGAAAAAACTATTCTTTAGACATTATTTAAGAAGTGGTTGTTTGAATGTCTTCACAAAAAATAGTGATATTGTCTATTAAAAATAAGACATGAATTCAATCTAATTTTAACATGGCTTAACAAAACTATGTCACAAAGTTTATTACATAAATTTAAATATAAAACAGTAAGTATACGATAGTTACCATAATTAAAAAAATTATAGGAAAGATAATTTAAATTTATATAAATAAATTAAAATATTCATTATTTTATATATTTACAATGTTTCTAATTATAAATCATCCATATATGATAAAATTATTTCATTCTTATACTTACATTTTAGGAAAAATCTAATTTTACTATAAACTTGATACCATTTTTCAAATTTACCTTTATAAGATAAATATATTAAATCTATGATGAGAAAAAGACTAAGCTAACATTCATAAATCATTTATAAATATTTAATACTCATTTATAAAAGCTTATAAACCCACATCATCCCTAATATACTAAACCCTAAACAATAACCACTAAACTCTAAACCTAAATGTTAGAGTATTTTTGAAAAGAAGTAACCAACTTATATTATTTCAAACAAATTATCTTATATTTTTAATGATTAAAAATCAAAAACACAAACAATATATATATATATATATATATATATATATATATTATATATTGTTTGTGTTTTTGATTTTTTCAATATATAGTATATACATGATGCTATAATTCAAACATAAAATACTAGAATATAAATTATCATATGTAAATAAAATTTATTTATATTATATCATTTATAATAATTTAAAATCTGAAAATAAACTATTTTGCAAAATATAGTATTACTTTTAGAAAATTATGTCATTACCATATTCTTTATAAATAATATAATAAGAATTTTCAAAAGTTATTAAATGCTGCTAAAAATTGTGTAAAGTTATGTTAAAATTATTATAACATGACAAATATTTTAAATATTTACATTTTGAAAAAAATATTTATATCATCGTATCACAAAAATGTGTACTTTTGTGGTTAGTTAAATAGATAAAATCATATTTAAGTTTATTATTCAATATAAAGATAAATCTAATTAAGTCTAAATTATGAAACAAATTTAAAACTATGTTGTGATAAAATAATTTAGTTGAGTGATTAGCATTTGATTCATTAGATTTAGTAAATAATTTAAGTTATATCTTTTGATTAATATCAATAAATCAAATTTATTAGAATTATATTTTTTTAAAATAGATCAAATACTATAAAAGTATTATTTAAAAATGATAAATAATTTTTATTAAATTAAAATAACTTAAATAAAGTCAGATTGTAAAATTAAACTGAATAAAAAAATTATAGATGTGGTTTCACCTTTTTACTCGAAATACAAACATTATAAATAGTTATTCCTACAGTAACTTGATCATTATAAATTTTAAAAATTAATGAACTTAAATCTAAATGTAATGAAAAATATATTTCTCTCTAAATAAAATATATTTAAAAATTATTATTTCATGCATAATGCAAACTATTTTGAAATCTTCTCTTATTCGTAAGACAAAAATGATTTAATCGCTATCTCTGATCTTTGTCAGCATTTCTAATAACTTCTTTGTTGTTCTGTGTTCACTGTTATTATTATTATCAACGACCACAAAGCATACGTGGCAAATATTTAAAATATGAAATTAAATACAATTGGTAAGTGATTTAGTTTTAGATTTTTTATTTTGAGATTTAGGCTGTAAATATATTAGATGTGGCTTTAGTTTTAAATTGCTTTAATTTACTTTTGCACATATCCAAAGCACTAAATAAAAGCTGTAGAAAAATTGATTTATACAGCTAATATATTTCCTTTTTTGTTTTTTTATACTCTAGATTTATATTTGAAAATTAAAAATGATTATTTTATAAAATTGCTTTAGAAAGAAAAATGATTCTCCAAAGATTCTACAGCACTTACCAATTATCCTCCAATTAAATTATCCTCGTATATCAGACAATACCATGAATATTAAATATAAGCCCTTTCTCAAAACAAAATGAATATTAAATTGTTCTAATCCTAGTGTTCTTGTTTAAGAACTAATCGAACCAGAGAGAGAGAGAGATCGGATGCTTTGTTTGTGAAAGAATGAAATGTTATTCATAAGCAAACAAGGCTCTCCTTATATAGGTTGGAGTTTGGTCGCCTATTACAAAGTTAAGCAATGTGGGACTTTCTTAACTTTAGTTAAGAAATCGCCACTTAACAATAAAGGGAGAAACAAGGTCCAATCCATTAACACATGGTTGGTTGGTTTAATAAATCTCGGTTTAGTACAATCTCGGTTAAGTGTAACCTCGATTTGTTGAACCATCTGGTTATGAGCAATCCTTAAACCATCTGGTTTACAACACTCCCCCTGAATGCCATAACCGTCTAGGGCTTGTAATGCGTTTGGAATACTGCCTCGTTAAAACCTTTCCATAGTAAACCCAAAACCCAATGTGGTAAAAAGGGAACCTATGGATAGGAAAAAGAGTACAGCCGCATTACTCCCCCTGAAGTGAACATCACTGAAGGTCTCTCAGTGATCGAATACCAATATGTTGCATAAGCTTCTTGAGCGTGCATGTTGGTAATGCCTTAGTGAAGAGGTCGGCTGAGTTCTCGCTTGATCTGACTTGGAGTATCTTGACCTCTCCTTCTTTCTGAAGATCGTGGGTGAAAAAGAACTTGGGGAGAACATGCTTAGTCTTGTCACCCTTGATGTATCCATCTTTGAGCTGAGCTATGCAGGCCGCATTGTCTTCATAAAGAATGGTCGGCTCGTCTTTACCATCTGTGATTCCACATGCTGTCCGAATATGGTGTGTCATGAGTCTAAGCCAGACACACTCTCTGCTTGCTTCATGGATCGCCAATATCTCCGAGTGATTGGATGATGTGGCTGATATGGTCTGCTTGACTGATCTCCATGAAATGGCCGTGCCTCCATATGTGAAAACATAGCCGGTCTGGGACTTAGCACTGTGTGGATCGGACTGGTAACCTGCATCAGCAAAACCAACCAAATCTTCTTTGTTTTGGTTAGCATAAAATAAACCTACATCCTTAGTTCCTTGTAGGTATCTTAGAATGTGTTTGATCCCATTCCAATGCCTCATGGTCGGACATGAACTGAATCTGGACAATAGGCTCACAGCAAAACAGATGTCCGGCCTAGTATGTGTAGTTAAGTACATCAAGGCGCCAATGGCACTGAGGTAAGGATACTCTGGACCAAGGACCTCTTCATCCTCGGCCTTAGGTCTAAACGGATCAGTGTCTAGACCAAAGGATCTTACAACCATGGGACTACTAAGTGGATGACACTTATCCATGTTGAACCTTTTAAGAACCTTTTCAGTATAGGTCTTTTGATGCACAAGGATTCCATCCTTAAGATGTTCAATCTGTAGTCCCAAGCAAAACTTGGTTTTTCCCAAATCTTTCATCTCAAATTCTTTCTTGAGATATTCAACTGTTTGGGAAATCTCTTTGGCCGTTCCAAGTATGTTTAGATCATCAACATATACGGCTATGATCACATAGCCTTGGCCGGATTTCTTAATGAATATACATGGGCTTACTTGATCATTCTTGTAGCCTTCTTTCAGTAAGTACTCACTCAATCTGTTGTACCACATACGACCAGATTGTTTCAATCCGTACAAAGCTTTGTTAAGCTTGATGCAATAATGTTCTCGAGAACCTTTAGCATCCTTAGGTATTTCAATACCATCTGGTACTTTCATGTATACGTCATTGTCCAGTGGTTCATAAAAATATGCGGTTACTACATCCATTAACCCTAAATCAAGATTTTCTCTTATGACCAGACTTATAAGGAATCTGAATGTTGTTGCATCCAACCACGGGAGAATAAGTCTCCTCATAATCGATTCCTGGTCTCTGTGAGAATCCTTGTGCAACAAGTCGGGCCTTATACCTCACGACTTCACCATTCTCATTTCTCTTTCTCACAAAGACCCATTTGTAACCCACTGGTTTTAGATTGTGTGGTGTTAGGAGTATTGGTCCAAAAACACCTCTCTTCTTGAAAGAGTTTAATTCCACGTTTATGGCTTCTTTCCACTTAAGCCAATCTTTTCTTTGCATGCATTCATAAATGGACGTGGGTTCTAGATCCTCATCATTTTCAATGATCTCAAGTGCTACATGTTATGCAAATAAATCATCCATGTCAACATGTTTTCTGTTCCATTGTTTTCCAGACATGACATAGTTTATAGAGATCTCTTTATTGTCAGGTGGTTCAGAACCCTGAGTTTTGGCGTCCCAAATCTCATTAGGCCCCTTAGCAACCGTGCCAATGTTCATGTCTGAGGATGCTGGTACGCCCGGCCCATGTCCGGACGTTGGTTCGTCCATGTCTCGGTCCTTTTGGACGGACGGATCGACCACATCGACCAGCTCCTTCACCCCCTCGCCCACGGTCTGTTTATCACCTTTCTTACTTATGCGAGGATTCTTATCTTTGGAACCAATTGGTCTACCACGTTTCAGACGTGTCTTAGACTCTGTAGCAACTTGATTTTGTCCCTTGTGGACATCAATTCTTATTGGTGCATTAGCAGCTAGTATATATGACTTGGTCATTCTATTTGGGTCAGCAAAGGAATCTGGCAATTTATTAGCTAGCTCTTGAAGATGTATAATCTTCTGAACTTCAAGATCACAGACTTGAGTTCGAGGAATGCTTGGGATGTATGATTCCATGTAATTTCTTTTACCAGCTTGCTATTATTTCCTCCCAATGTTGGATACTCAGATTCCACAAAATGGCAATCTGCATACCTGGCCTTAAATAAATCACCTGTGGTTGGCTCGAGGTATTTTATGATT
Source organism: Raphanus sativus (assembly GCF_000801105.2). Classification (NCBI taxonomy): domain Eukaryota; kingdom Viridiplantae; phylum Streptophyta; class Magnoliopsida; order Brassicales; family Brassicaceae; genus Raphanus; species Raphanus sativus. The sequence goes on along the minus strand of NC_079515.1, from coordinate 10,200,519 downwards.
GAGGGAGAATCATATCCAACATATATTCCCATCCTTCTCTGAGCTCCCATCTTTGTTCTTTGTGGTGGAGCTATTGGATAATAAACAGCACATCCAAACGTCTTAAGATGGGAGATGTCTGGCTCTCGACCCATGAGGAGCTGGGATGGTGAATATCTATGCTCACTAGATGGTCTGATGCGTATTAATTCCGCAGCATGCAATACTGCATGTCTCCAAGCTGTGACTGGAAGATTACTTTTCATGAGTAAAGGTCTAGCAATCATCTGAATCCTTTTGATAAAGGACTCGGCTAGGCCGTTCTGTGTATGGACATGTGCCACGGAGTGTTCAACTGTCACCCCCATGGACATACAGTACTCATAAAAGGCTTGGGAAGTGAATTCACCAGCATTATCAAGACGTATAGTCTTCAAAGGAAAGTCTGGAAAGTGTGCTTTCAATCTGATGATTTGAGCAAGAAGTCTAGCTAAGGCTAGATTCCGTGTGGATAATAGACACACATGGGACCATCTTGTGGACGCATCAATGAGTACCATGAAGTACATAAACGTCCCACTTGGTGGGTGTATTGGTCCACAGATGTCACCTTGTATTTTTTCCAGAAAACCTATGGTTTCCTTTGTCAATTTGACTGCTGATGGTCGGACTTGGAGTTTTCCTTGTGCACAAGGTACACATGTATGGATCTTAGGAACAACTCGTCTACCTTTAAGGTTATGACCATTAGAATTTAGAATAAGTCTACGCATCATAGATGTTCCTGGATGCCCTAGCCGGTCGTGCCACAAAGCAAAGTTCTCCTTGAACTCTTTGCTTATTGATATAGCATTGGCTTCGACCGCACTGATCTGAGCATGGTAAAGACCAGTGGATACAGCTGGTATCATTTCTAAGACCTTCTTATGGTCTTGGTCGAGCTCAAAGATGTTTAAGAACTCTTTGGCTCTTTCTCCACTCGTTTGAATATGAAGACCATTCTTGCGAATGTCTTTAAAGCTCAACAGGCTTCTTTTAGAGTTTGGAGAATACAATGCTTCATCTATTTCTAGATGTGTCCCATTTGGAAACAAGACATAAGCTTGGCCGTGGCCTTTGATTAGTGATGATACACCAGCTATTGTGCTCACATTGGCATCTTTCAATGTTAGATTAACAAAGAATTTCTTATCCTTAAGAATCGTGTGGCTTGTTCCACTATCAACCACAAGTGTGTCCATACTTCCTTTCATTCTAGACAATAAAAATATAATCTGAATCATTCATATTATTATTGAAAATGAGAGTAAACATAGTTTATTCTTAAAATAAAACATAGAATGCAAAAGCACTTAAAAAAAATTCTTAAATCCTAAAAACACCAAAAGCATTCAAACACAAATCGTTTGATACATCACAATATTCGACTGGATCATCATTCAGCATAGTGAGTATGTCTGAAGTCTCAAAGTCCATGAGGTCGTCTAGGCCTGGGCGTTCGGGTACCCATTCGGGTTCGGTTCGGGTTTTTCGGATTTCGGTTCTATTTTGTAACACTTTCTAGGTCCCATTCTAGTAAATCTACAAGTTCGGTTCGGGTTCGGATATAACACATCGGTTTCGGTTCGGTTCGGTTAATACCCGAAGTAACCATATATCATTCGGATTCGAGTTATATCAGATCGGTTCGGATATACCCTAAGTAAAATCTAAAATTCAATAGAAAAACATAAAAATATATACTTATTTATATATAATAGAGTATTTAAGATATTTTTTTAAAAAAATTAGATACTTATTGTTAGATATCATGTTGAAATAAACATGAAATTGAATATTTGAAGTACATATTTATGTTTTAAATATTTATATTATATATTAATTCGGACATTCGGATCGGTTTGTTCGGATATTTTTCGGGTTTTTCGGGTTTTCGGGTTTTTCGGATTATCCATTCGGGTTCGGTTAATAACACTTCGGGTTCGGATATGTTTTGTAACACCCTACAAGATCCATTCGAATATTTTTTAGAATTCGGATTCGGTTCAGATCGGGTTTTTTGGTTCGGGTTTGGTTCGGATTTCGGGTTACGGGTTTTATGCCCAGCCCTAAGGTCGTCCTTGTCATGATCAAAATCGTCCTCACCATCCTTGTACACCATGTGTGCTTCCGGATTCTTGCCCTTAAGACTCGCTTGATAGAGGTCGACCAGATGCTTGGCTGTGCGGCAATTATTTGCCCAATGATTCATCATTCCGCATCTATGGCAAGGTGAGCTTGCAGGATTCTGTGGCTTTGAAGAAGTCCCATTGCCTCTGCCTTTACCTTGTCCATTATTGGACTGGTTTGGACGGTCATAAGGGGTGTTACGCCCTTTGCTGTTTCCACCTTGTCCACGTCCTCGCCCATGACCTTTACGGCCACGTCCTCTTCCATATGAGGATCCGCGGCCCTTAGGGTCATATCGGACATGGTTGGCTTCAGCACCATCATTAGGCTCATTTGAGGTATGATTTGCCTCAGGGACATGCTTAGATCCAGGTGGTCTAAGCTCACTGTTCTTCAAGAGTAGCTCGTTGTTCTGTTCTGCAAGCAATAGACATGAGATGAGCACACTATAGGTCTTAAAACCTTGCTTTCTGTATTGTTGCTGAAGCAACAAATTGCTTGAGGACATTGTCTGGAAAGTCTTTTCCAACAACTGCTTATCAGTTACAGTCTCGCCGCATAGCCTCAGTTTTGAGACTATCTTAAACATGGCTGATTTGTACTCATTCACAGACTTAAAGTCTTGAATCCTGAGATGAAGCCACTCACAGGTGGCACCCGGAAGAATCAAGGTCTTCTGGTGATCATATCTCATTTGAAGCTCTTTCCATAACTCGTATGGATTACTTACTTACTGTGAGGTACTGAGCTTTTAAGCTCTCCTCAATGTGATGACGGATGAGCATGAGGGTCTTAGAGTTCTCTTTCTTAGTAGCTTCGTTCTGAGGAACAATGCAATGCTCTAGGCCTTTAGCTCCAAGAGAAATCTCGACATCTAGTGCCCATTGTAGGTAATTGTCACCCCTCACAGTTAGAGGTGCAAAATCCAAATTTGCGATTTTGGCCATCTGAAACAAAAGTCAGAGTGTTTAGGTCTTTAGAAAATTTTATTTTCTTATAATTCATCCATCAACTTGCTTTAAAAATAAGATGGATGAGGGCATGGTCTTGGTCGTACCTAGGGTACACTTCATTGACTCATGCAGCCTGTGGGCTAGTTGTACCGGAAGGTACATATCATCGACCAATATGGCATGTGGTCTAGTCATACCGGAAGGTACACATCATCGACCATATTGTCTAGCCATACTAAGTAGTATGGATCATTGACTAAAAAAAATCAAGATCTAACCACACAATGGTGTGGATCATTGATCAAAGAATGTGGAAACATAAGAATAATTTTGTTTTAGACATATACGTATCATCCTTTAATAAGGGGTATCACTTGTTGTCTTATACAGAATGAAAGTCATGTTATCACATGCTTAAAATTTTCTTATGATTTAAAGTTTCTTTTAATCTGATTTTTTAACTTTTAAGGATTAGATTTTAAAGATTCAAATCAGATTTTAAGTTTTGGTTAAACATAGACTTATGTTTTGTTTAGACATATAGCGTGTCATCCTTTAAAAGGGGTATCGCTTGTTGTCTTATACAAAACTAAAGTTATGAGGGATTTTAGGGTTTTGGGATCCGAAATTTTAGGGTTTAGGTTTAGAATTTCGGATCTGATCAAATATGATCTAATAGAGTTTATAAAATTTCATAAAATCGATTTATAAGTTTTTAAACAAGAATTAGATCAACTTTAATAAAATCATAAACCTTTTAAAATCGGAAAAAAATGAAACCGAAATAAACTTGATCTGCAAGTAAGATTAGGGTTTTGAGATCTAACCTTTTACTTTGCCGATTTTTCTCATTGGTTCCTTTCTTAGAAACCTTAATCAATCAAACAAAGAAAGGATTCAAAGTATGATTAGTTTAAGATCTAAGAAACAATTGAATGTAAAAGATCTTAGAGAGAGAAGTGGTTGGCGGCGGCTAGGGTTTATGAAGATCTCCGAGTTTGGTTGATTTTGGAGCAAGATCGTACTGATAACGTGTTCTAATCCTAGTGTTCTTGTTTAAGAACTAATCGAACCAGAGAGAGAGAGAGAGAGAGAGAGAGAGAGAGAGAGAGAGAGAGAGAGAGAGAGAGAGAGGAGAGAGAGAGAGAGAGAGAGAGAGAGAGAGAGAGAGAGAGAGAGAGAGATCGGATGCTTTGTTTGTGAAAGAATGAGATGTTATCATAAGCAAACAAAGCTCTTCTTATATAGGTTAGAGTTTGGTCGTCTATTACAAAGTTAAGAAATGTGGGACTTTCTTAACTTTAGTTAAGAAATCGCCACTTAACAATAAAGGGAGAAACAAGGCCGAATCCATTAACACATAGTTGGTTGGTTTAATAAATTTCGGTTTAGTACAATCTCGGTTAAGTGTAACCTCGATTTGTTGAACCATCTGGTTATGAGCAATCCTTAAACCATCCGGTTTACAACATAAATATATTTATATCACCTATATAGAGTAAAGCTATCAATTTTTATAGTCGTCTCTTTGATCATTATAACAAATCCATCTGTCCAGGTAAACTTATTTTATTAGTCACATTCTATAAAGATTTTTTGTTGCATTTTATATGACATTTGTAGTTAATACAGAAGAGATCATCAATTGTCTTTTGACTTTCGTTGTCGGTGTGTGGACATTAGACATAAAGCATATAAACGAGCACGTGAACTCGCTTTTGTATTATCTTTGCCTTTGACACTTGGATATAGGGATCAATTGAGTATGATATATTACTGGATATTTCTGTAATTTACAAACCACATAAGATACGAGCTAGTCGCCGCCGTGACGACAACGGTCTCTTTTCTTCAAGAATATTTACTCACTAATTGTCGTTTCGTTTTGACCATTAATTAAACTAGAGTTTAGAGTTAATAAAATGGTTTAGTAAAACTAGCCACTTATAGTTAAACAATGTGATGCTATTAGTTAAACAATGTGATATTTAAATTAATAAATTCAATTTCTGTTGTACGGATACTATAAACTAAAAAAGTTACCCGTTTGAATGGGGGAAATAATGGTGTGTAGTAATCAACACTAATATGAGTAACTTACAATTGTTTGTTTTCTTATTTTGAACCACCGCAAATGGTATTATAGTGTATATATATGCTGGTTTTGTAACTTAACCTGGTTAACTGTTAGAGCATTTTAATTTCTGATTTTTAAATAGGGTTTTAAATAATCATAATAATAAGAATAGTAGTAATAGTAATAATAATAATAATATATAAACAAAGAAAGATAATACATTGGCATTTCAAAACATAAAAAGTTATGTAAACGTATCTCATAAAATATATAGTCATATGAGTATCTCAAATTTTGAAATGTTCTTATACTGTTTAATATTCTGTATTTATAAATTATTATACTAATTTTGTTTGTTTATTATTTTTAAGAGTTCTATTGAGATAAGATGTTAGTATAGAAAAAAAAGAAACAAATTATCTTTATTTTTACCGGATCAAAATTTAACCTGGAAGAGATGGGTACCTAAACTTCAAAAAGAACAAGACATGGGTACAACAGTTTGGAACTGGCAGGCTATACATTGCACCTATAATGGAGTAAGAGTAAAAACAATAGTAACATTTAATCTTTTTTTTTGTGTGCACCTAGTAACATTTAGTCACATCAACAATTTCTGTTCAATGTTAAATTTGGAAAAATAAATACAGGGGATTCTCGTTTTTCAACTAGATGAAGACTTAAATAGATTATCTAATTGTATGGAACTATATATTCGCACTTGGAAAAATTTGTATGAGTCAAAATGTTTAAACTGAAAATATAAATGTTAAGAAAATCATAAGTCGCAGTCTCTATAAGATGTCAAAGTAGATGACAATTTTAATAATACGTTATCTTGCAGTTACAAATTTGCAATGGACTTCTCTAATGGAATTTGTTGTCATTCTTCTTACCGAGTTGTTGTCGCAACTATTAGTGCGTAATTGTTAATAGGAAACCAGTTAAAACACTAATAACGGTTCATTCTAGAGTTATTTGATCAGAATTCTTATTGCAGCCAAAGCATTTAATTGGCTAACGTCACTGTCGATCATTGTAAGTACGTGACCTAGGTTATATATAGACGTTGACTACAAAAGATCTATGTATTATTAATTTAGTAATCTACGAGCTCCATACAATTATGATGGATCAATTCAAGACTAGAGAAGCCGATTAATTCATGTAACATAAATCTAAATTCGATTAAAAGAAAGTTCTGAAAGAAGACACCCAACAAATTGGTTAGTACTCAACTTGCTGCAAGAGATTTATTATAAATTAAAACTATATTTTCTAAAGATTAAACCTTCTTCGTGACAAAGATTTAGCTCAATTATTTGTACTACTAAATGGAAACAAACAAACATTTGACGAGCCCATGCATTACAATTTTTTGTTAAGTTGAGAAAGTTAAAATTTACACAAGCGGAGCCATTTAACGGCGTTAGATACCGTCACTGGCGGCCAACGGTTTGTAACACATCAAACGTCCGCAAAACGACATAACGGCGTCATCAGCCAATAACTCCCCCGACATTTGTAAGGATTTGGCAGAAACCGTTTCCACAACACAACATACTCTCTCTGTTTCTTCTCTCTTTATAGAGAGAGACATACTAAGGTTTTGCTCCAAGAAAGAAACTTGCGGTACACACACACACACATCTACAATCATCGTCAGCTTCCTCTTCCCCCCCCCCCCCTAAAAAAACAATATTTTTGCTTCTTTATTGAATCCTCTGTTTCGTTCATCAAGAAAACAGAGAATACTACAAAGATATGGGCAAGAAAGATGAGAAAGCCGAAGCTGTTCTACGTTTACTCAGGAAACAATCTCCACTCACTCTTAAACAAGTACGTCTAGTGTATTTCTTTTAATAAACACATATATCTTCATTTTTATCGTATATTCCATGAATAAAGCTTCCACCTTTATATATGTTTAGGAGAAGTTCTGTAACAGAGAGTGCGTGGAGAGATTCTTGAACGTAAAAGGAGACAACGTCAAAAAAGCTGCGAAGCAGCTAACTTCATGCCTTTCGTGGAGACAAAATTTTGATATTGGTATTTTATTTTTCTATTTTTACATGTAACTATGTCTGTTTTGTTACATCGAACACTTTCCTTATGTTGTTTATTTTGTTCGCTCTCTACAACTTAAGACCGAATGGGGGCAGAGGAGTTCTCGGCGGAGTTAACCGACGGCGTATCTTACATCGCCGGCCACGACGGAGAATCCAGACCCGTTATCGTAAGTTATTTCAAAACCCACTTTGTTTTCACCTAATGTTAAGTAATAATCAAAAAGTTGAGGTTTATTTACAGATGTTCCGTTTCAAGCATGATTATCAGAAGCTGCGTAGCCAGAAACAGTAAGTTCTGATAATTTTAATTTTAATACAATACATATAGTGAGCTTTTCTTAATTAAAAAAAAAATATATATATATACATACATATTGCTGTATATATATATTTGTTTCTTATGTTGAACTTTGTGTTTTTGGTTTGTAGATTTACGCGTTTAGTGGCGTTCACGATGGAGACTGCGATCTCGAGCATGACCAGAAACGCGGAACAGAGCGTTGTTCTACTCTTTGATGCGAGTAAGCAACTTATTTTACGTTTTTCTCCCTGGTAACCTTGCAAACCTCCGTGAGTCGAGTCTGTACTAATCCGTAATTTGCTCGCCGTATTTTGGGTTTTTGTTGTGGTTTTGGTTTTCTTATTTTGGATTGAGGCTTGTCGGGGACCAGGTTTTCGGACATGTATTATGCATTTAATTTCATGTCCGAATTGTCCCTTTTATGTGTCGACGTTAACTTACACAATCGTGTGGGTAATTATGACTAATCACGATTCTCTTCTTCTATTTTTTTTAAGTAATTTATCGAACCAAATAGGAAAAATCCCGGTTTAAAATTGTATTGTTTAAAGTTTTTAAATAAACTCAACCCTGATTATAAAATATTATCTAACTTTTTGCTCGTGTTGTTTTAAAACTATACTTTTAAAAGTAAATGTAATACTTTTATAAAGACCAATATTTTTACAATATAAATATTCAGTATATACGTTTACAAACAAAAGACTAGTATTTTTTTCATCACGCTTATAAAGATTTATGCTTTTTCTAACTGCACAAAAGTTCTTTAAAATTTTACCTTTTACGATTTTCATTCTTTTGAAAGAAAATGAAGTACGAATTATTCTCTGCAAATATCTTAAAACTTTTTTTCAAACCTGATTAGACAATTAATTATTTTATTTTTTTTGAAAAGTAGACAATTAATTATTAGTGCCACTTGATTAATATTCTCTTTGTTTTTTTTGTTTTATGTTTAATAACAGGCTTTTTCAGATCATCCTCTGCTTTTGCAAATCTGCTTTTGGCAACCCTAAAAATTATCGCAGATAATTACCCATGCCGACTTTACAAGGCCTTTGTCATCGACCCTCCCTCCTTTTTCTCTTACATTTGGAAGGTAATTAATAATAATTCTATAATCATTAAACTCATTAAGTTTAATAATCATAATCAAGATGCTAAGCTCAAAATTCATGCTAATCGACAGGGTGTACGTCCTTTCGTGGAGCTATCTACTGTCACGATGTTAGTCTCGTCACTAGACTACGACGAGCAGCTAGATATCAGCCACGTGTCATCATCGTCATGTCTTAAATCAGCTTCCCTACGTTTCGATCCACCGTCGATCAAATCAACGGTTAAGATTGGTTCAGCTTCTTCAAGATTTGCCTTCACCGTATCTCATAACTCAATGAAGCCGTGGTACCTTTCCTTAACCGACACGTCACCGTTTCACGCCGCCGTCGACTCCACCGCCTCTAAAGTGTCTCCTCTCAGCATACGGTCTCTATCTTTCGCGTCTCCGGCGGCGCGTGGTTTAATAGACCCGAAACCAGCCGCATGCAGAAAGAGTTTGTTTGCCTCAACGCCGTTGCCCGAGAAGACGAAAACAGTTTTGCACCGGAAAACTCCACGTCCGTCGTTTTTTCAGTCTCCGGCGATGTTTTTTCGCGGGGAGAAAAATGTCGGCGGAGGCGAGAAGTCATCACGTGAATCGTTCGTGCCGTATCTGAAGTTTTATCGGAGACCGTACGATGAGACGGCCTATAGGTCTAAACTGCGGGGTCCACGTGGATTTGTATCAGTCGTGTCTTCGCACAGAAGATGTCGTCACGTGTCTTTATCTCAACGGTTCTAGCTATGATGTTAAAAAGACCAGATTGGAGAACAAAGTGTATAGACTAGTTTACGTTTATCTGTTCCGACCAATCTCTTATAGACTCGCAGTTTATTACGCTGGAGTATTATTATTATTGAACGGGCTTGTTTTAAATTTCTTTTTAGAATCTCAAAATGATGATTAACATTCTTTTCTTTTTTTTTCTAATAGAAATGCATGCATTTTTTGAAAAATCCTCGATAGCATTGAATAGTATGCTAATTTGAAACTTGGTTATGAAGCAGCTCTTAGCAAAACTATGTTGGCAGTCAAAATATGGTAAAACACATGCATATCTTGACTTAAATGAAACCTAGACTTTATGATTATCCTAGTTTTTTTTTTTTTTTTTTTGCTAAATTGATTATCCTAGTTCTGCCCTATGAAATGACAAATGACATTTTGATTCACTTATACGACTTGATTGACACTAATTTGGATTCATTGAAAGTTAGCAAATATCATTAGCTTCAAAAGGTCACATGGATGAAATATTTCTATCCTAACATCGCCCTATGATATGTAGGTTACACCAAATTGACTTATTTTATATAGTACTAGTGATCGATGCTTAAATTTTCCGCGTAATTATGTTTATATGCAGTTAATTATTAACCGACTAAGAGACAAACGAGGAATATATTTTATATCAACCTTATTGACTTGGTTTGACAAATTAAGCGATTTTAAGTAATGAGGAAATTGTGAAAACAAAATAAAAAGATCCTACTGTATTCTGGTCCCAAGGTCATTAACTTCATATAGAATCCCAACTTTGAAAACAAAACTTAAAAGATCCACGTGCGACTTTTGTAGGAATACGAAGTCAATTGGTACATGAAAGACAACGTGGTCGTGACGTTGAACAACTTATCGAGCAATATTTATATACTACATTATTTGATGAAGTCGTCGAGAAAAAAAACATATATTTGATGAAGTGATTATAAGCGCTAATATTATTAAAATTGTCGATGCCGTTCTTGAGCTAAATGTGATTTGCACTTTAAAAAGAACTAGATCTTTGACCCGTCCGACTGGACATGTGTTTGCTTTGACTTGTAAAAACATTATTAACTTATACCAAATTGAAAATTATTGGATTTTATAAAGTTGTCGATGCCGTTCTTGAGCTAAATGTGATTTGCACTTTAAAAGAACTAGATCTTTGACCCGTCCGACTGGACATGTGTTTGCTTTGACTTGTAAAAACATTATTAACTTATACCAAATTGAAAATTATTGGATTTTATAAAGTATGGCCCACTTGTAACACGAAAAATACTAATGATAGTATATATATTTCTGCATTGTTTATTTGATATTTTAACTATATAATTTTTAAATTAATAATGACATATCTATCGTATTAATGGACAACAATTCTTATTTGAAAAAAATATATTTTTGCTTTTGTATTATATAAAAACTATAAATACTAATAATTATAATAAACAGCCAATAATTACAATGACCCCCAATAATCATTTAGTTATCAAAATAAATCATAATAGTAAATTAAATAATGTGTCTCAATTCTATAGTAATAATTTAAAAGATGATATAAGCTCAACTCCAAAATATATGTTATCTTTTTGTCCAAACAACATTTTAATTTTTGAACTCTGCAATTCATGTTACCAAACAAAACTAAAAAGTATTTCTATTTTAATAAGATAGATATTATGTTAACAATACAATATTATGGAACGAATGAAATATATTTATCTGGACGTTTAGATTAAATGCATTATTAACTGGTTAAAAATGCATGGGATACATCATTCGTGTGAGGCAGGATCACACATATAAGCCTTGAAACTGAAACATTATGGGCAAAAAGATTAATTAACTAGCAAACTCTCTCATTTTTAAAAGTGTCATTTTAATTTTAACTTTAATTAGACAATTTTTGATTTTATCCTTCTCTTGAAGCTCATTTTCTCTGGCTTCAAATCATTATCATCTAACCCAATAATAAATTGAATAAAATATTTTTTTTTAATATGTGTGAAAATATGTCAAAATGTAACATGAAACTGTGAAATGGAAAAAGGATTAGTTTTTTGGATAAAGAATGATTAGGCATTTTGTTAATTCATAATGGAATTTGGAAACAGCGCATGTAAATGCTTTCTAAGGAATTTTTTTTTTAAAACGAAAATTTTATTTTAAAAGCTAAGGTAATTTAATGATATTTAATTAATTATCTACGTAAACAGTTGTATTTAAATACATTTGTATGCCTATAAGGGTTTCGCGGGCCGTTGCACAAACCCAGCTATTGGTAATATACTAATTGTAATTGAATTGTACAGTTGTCATGTCAGATTTAAAACGCGATAAAATCATTGAAAACAAAATGCGATTAAAAATGATTACTAAGAACTACTTTTTGTTAATGTAGTGAGGGCAGAGAAATAATAGCAGAAAGTAAAACACACAAGTTTATCTTTTCGAATTCACTAGAACAAGAGAGTCTTACACCAATCTTTTCTATTACAAGAATCCTTTAGGATTAGCCTCAATCCTAAGCTAAAACTCACCCTAGAGTCTAGACTTCTGTTTATCAGGATCCTCCAAACCCCGAGCTAAACTCCCCCTGAGTCTAGGCTTCAATCTTCCACTTCACGGAAGTACTTCACCAACTACGTCAGCAACTAACTCACAGCAGTGACACCAAAAGCTTGATCACACAAGCACACACCAAACGATCTCTCAACTCTTCTTTCTTTTTAGCAGAGACCCTTTTTCCATGGAGGCACGTCCTCCTTATGTAGATAACTAGAACTTGTTCCACAAGTTCTTCCAAAAGCAACTTAAGCAACTTTCCTTTTTCTCTTAGGAAATAACTCTCTTGCCTTTTCCTTTCCAAGTAATACCATTTACACTTAATGTAAATATTCCAGTAAACATATTACTTCTTCTCCAAGCTTAACAAGCCCACGGACATCACAAAACACGAACTCCAACTCAGCCCATCTTCATGACTCACACATGTACTACCTCCTGTAGTACTTCACGAACTGATACAGAATATACATCTTCAATCTCCCCCTTTTTGACTATGCATGTGAACTCATCACCTCTGGACATAAGACCACGTCTTCAATCTCCCCCTATGAGTCACATCATTGTCAAAAACTAATATGAAGATCTATATCCTCCAAAGTAAGGAGGAAATCCCATTCCACCATCTCCATAATGATCATATCTCCTAGACCACGTATTCCTGAGCCCAAATCCTCCATGATTAACTCCTTGAACTGGCTTGAAACACTCACGTCGAATATGCCCTTGAACTCCACAAGAATAACATATAGGACCATGACTTCTCATACCATAAGCACCATAAGCTTGCACCATCTGATTCTTCTTCCTCAGCAACTTGAAACACCTTGGCCTAATGTGTCCAACAATACCACAGTGATGACAAACAGGCCTCCACTTTCGTTGAGCTGCACTCTTCAATCCAGAACCTCTCTCTGGAGCAGTCGCTGTAGCAGTTGCCGTAGCAGTACGCGTAGCAGTCACGTTCTTCACATCAGTTGCAGTCTTCTCTGCAGTCTTTCCATTAGATGCCTTCTCTGCAGACACCTTAACCTCTTTTGGAGCAGACGTAGCTAAATCCCCAGTTTTCCCTGCTGATACAAAAACACATTCAGCTTTAGAACATTCTCCTTGATATCCAAGGCCACATCGATCACTCTTTCCAATACTAAGGAGATGATCTAGCTGCTTCGTTCCACCATTCAGCATCTTCAAACCCTTCTGAGTTTCTGCAAGTTGAGCACCAGCCAGTCGTGCTTCTTCTTCTTTCTCTGAGGCATACTTAAGTGCTTCAGCAACTTGAGCTTCTAGCTTGACCTTCTCCTTAGCAAACTCTGAATTCGCCTCAACTTGCTTTAGCCAATTCTCATACAGCATCTCATAATTCCTACCAAGATCAAAGTCTCCATCATCGTCATCACCTACAGTATCATCATCACTTCTACATGAACCTCCTGACACAGACGCTGTTGCAGATCCCGTAGCAGATCCCGTCGCAGATTTTGTCTCAGACCTAGAATCCAAAGTTGTGAACGCCACCATGTTCTTCAACTTCTCACCATCATCTGAATCAGTACCAGATTCATACTTGACGTCATCCTTCTTCTTTAGCTTCAGTAAATTCCCACAATCCTTGCGAACATGGCCAAATCCATTACACTCATAGCATTGTACCTTTGATGATGATCTGCCTGAATCACTTCTTCTTGCATTCTTCATCCTCTCTTCTCTGCGCTTCAGAAAGCCAGCAAAATCTCTTGACAGCAACACCATAGGATCTTCAGAAGATGAACTCTTCAAAGCAATTCCATGCGGATCTTCTTTGCTTTTCACCTTTCCTCCATGTAATCTACTCAGCTCAAAAGCTTGAAGAATCCCAACAAACTCATCAAAAGGCATCTCATCCAGATTGTGAGCTTCTTCTACAGCAGAGATCTTTGACTCAAACTTGGATGGCAACGATCTCTTCAGCTTCTTCACCAGCTTCTTGTCCTTGTACTGCTTTCCAAGTGCAAAACATTCATTGGAAATATCACACAACTTAGCACTAAACTGAGCCACGGTTTCCTCTTCATCCATCCTCAGATTCTCAAAACTTGATGCTAACATATCCAGCTTGGTACGCTTTACACTTGTAGTACCTTCAAACATATTCTCCAAAGTCTTCCATGCCTTCTGAGCTGAAGCACATTGAGAAATCAACTTGAAGTAGCTTGCATCAATAGCATTGTAAATTGCAGTCTTTGCCTTAGAGTTGCAACTTGAAGCCTTCTTCTCTGCAGCAGTCCACTTGTCTCTTGGCTTAAGAACTTCAACCTTCTCATCATCAAGCATCACCGGAGGAATCCAACCAGTTTCAATAGAACTCCAACAATCCTCATCAAGCCCACTGATAAAAGCTTGCATACGAACCTTCCAATATCCATAATTGGATGAATCAAGACGTGGGGGTTTTGTCATAGACGTTCCCTCTTGATATGCCGCCATCACAAACTCTGTTCTTCTTCCTGACGCAGTCTCTGTCACTCACCTTGATCTACTCGAAACTAAGTCGTTAACTCTATCGAGCCCCGCTCTGATACCACTTGTTAATGTAGTGAGGGCAGAGAAATAATAGCAGAAAGTAAAACACACAAGTTTATCTTTTCGAATTCACTAGAACAAGAGAGTCTTACACCAATCTTTTCTATTACAAGAATCCTTTAGGATTAGCCTCAATCCTAAGCTAAAACTCACCCTAGAGTCTAGACTTCTGTTTATCAGGATCCTCCAAACCCCGAGCTAAACTCCCCCTGAGTCTAGGCTTCAATCTTCCACTTCACGGAAGTACTTCACCAACTACGTCAGCAACTAACTCACAGCAGTGACACCAAAAGCTTGATCACACAAGCACACACCAAACGATCTCTCAACTCTTCTTTCTTTTTAGCAGAGACCCTTTTTCCATGGAGGCACGTCCTCCTTATGTAGATAACTAGAACTTGTTCCACAAGTTCTTCCAAAAGCAACTTAAGCAACTTTCCTTTTTCTCTTAGGAAATAACTCTCTTGCCTTTTCCTTTCCAAGTAATACCATTTACACTTAATGTAAATATTCCAGTAAACATATTACTTCTTCTCCAAGCTTAACAAGCCCACGGACATCACAAAACACGAACTCCAACTCAGCCCATCTTCATGACTCACACATGTACTACCTCCTGTAGTACTTCACGAACTGATACAGAATATACATCTTCACTTTTTTGTACGTGTGCCTTATATAATGGTCCTCTTTGTTTGATGTTCTTTCCTCGAAAATGAAAACTTTATCAAACTTTAGTAGAGATTCGTTAAGTTTAGCTTTAGTATCTTATCCTGAGAGATTTTATTCCTTGATGATACTACATGATAAGACTAACATTTTGTATAAAAACGTATATTATACTTTATACCCTGACATTATAAAGTTTGTTATACAGGAATCCCACATACCAATTAGTACATTACCACAAGAACACAAAACCAATAGAAATATAATTACGTTGAGCTACCAGGTGACTGGTATGTGGCATATGAACAATGGATAGTAACATTAAAATGTCTGAAAACGACGCAAAAAAAGACATAATTGTGAATTGAGAAAAAATAAAAAGAAAGAAAGAAGACTATTGATCTCTAAATAGAAACACTGTTTGGGATCCCTTTACCAGTAAGTCCACCTTCTCTCGTGTAGTCCGTAGTATTCGGGTACAAGAGAGTGTATGGCATGTTAACCGGACCGGTCCGGTTCTTGAACTTCTTATCATTGTTTCTCCGTATAATATTGTTCTCAATCATCTCCAAACTCTCCCTAAACCGCTTGAACGCCTCTAAAGGCTCATCATCTGCCGTCCAATTCGGCGAGGCTCTCTGCCCTAAGTATATTTCGTCCGTCGAATGCATAGACAGAATCTCAATGATGGATATACCAAGCAGAGTCTGTAGCTGCGGCGTGATCGTCTTTAAAAACGCCACCTCCTCGTTTTCCTCCAGCTCAGTGTACTCTTCCGTGCCCGGTTCAGGCATGAACCGACGGCTGACGGTAGGCCGGTTTGGGAGAAAACCAGCGTAAGGGTATTGCCCGAAGTTGACTGCTGCGTGAAGAGCAGAGGCGATCCAGATGACGATGGTGCAGGTTTCGATGAGGTCGTCGCAGGTCTGCATCGACGGCCACCATGACTCGTGTTGTAGATCGCCGTGACCTTCGGTTCTAAGCTCGGTCCACCACGCTTGGATCTCTGTATCGTTTTGCACAGCTTTGTCATTCTTGTAGTAGAATGAGCAGTACTCTCTCACCCACGTCTTAATCGCTGACCAAATCTCTAAACCATCAACTGCGAACGGGTAATCCTCTATTAGAAGCTCAACCCCGCTATCGTTGTTTGGATTTTCAACGGCAACTCCACTGCGAAGGGATTATAATGTTACTTGTTACACAAGGATCTTAAAATTACTTGTGCGTCAGAAATTAAAGAAAAGGGCAAATGACTTAGATAGCTCAAACAAATATGCCAAAATAAGCATACAATGAGAAATGACCAAATTAGCACTAATTAAAATTATTAAATTATTTTGAACTCCAAACCCTTACTTTGATCTCATCCCTTATTAAGTACTAAATACTAAAAAAATCATTTTTATCATAAAATTAAAATTGTTTTTTAACTTCTAATTAATACTTCATAGGTTTCATTTTTATTGTTGTTTTAGGTTTTTAAATACAGATTAAAGAAACATTTAGTTTTACATATTTTCAAAATAAAAAATTATTATATATACGTCTAACCATATTTTAACTAATAAAAGATTGAGAAAATTGTTAATAAATTATGTTTTAAAATTCTAAAACGACACTTATTTAGAAATAAGAGAGTAGTATTTACGCTACAATAACAATTATACTGAAACAAGAGAGTAGTATTTTGGTTATTATATTCTTTGTGTGTTAATTTTGGAAAAATGAAGTGTTTTAATGCAATTATATGGTTCTTCAAAGAAAAAGAGTTGATATGCATACCGTTTTAGGAGATCTTTGGGGAGAGCCTGATCTGTGAAAACCCAATTCTTGTAAATTGAAGAAGACATTTCCATGGCGTAACGACCAGGGAACACAGTTCTCTCCAAAACTCCATCCGAGTTTATAAGGACATGTCGTGCCAATGCGTTGATGTTCATCGTGTCACGGAAATGAGGATGAAGAAGCTTATAGATCGGATGGACCACACTTAGTTGCCTGTTAGACGCGATTATGAACGGTTCAATCACCGCATGTGTACGCAACCTACAAGAACAGGAAATCAAGTCTCAGTCCTGATTAAGTTAGACACTAACTGTTTTAACAATGTCACCATTACTTACCAGTGGCTTATAAGCTGGTGATAACCGGAATCATTAACCGCCGCATAAGCCTTAGCAAGCTGCCAAACCGATCCTTCCACGCCTTTCTCTGCTGGTGTGAAAATCTTGCTCACGGATCCGTATGATTCGCCTTGTGCGTGAGGAAGACTCAGCTCTATAGCTAGAGGCTTCAGTGTTCCGTCTTCTTGAAGCAACAGAAGCGTTCGGGTCGCATAAGTTTTAGTGTTTGTTGAGTTTATCCTTGTTAAGTATGGCATCAATGCATCATGATGATCTAATATGTATAGCTTGTTCTGTTCCAACGCCTTTTTTTATATAACACAACAAAACAATTAACAGTTACGACATGATGATGATTGATGAAACTGTTACTTGCTAAACAAGGAAACATAGATTATGCTTACTTCTTGGACAGTGAGACCGTTCATGTGTGGATTTATGTGCTCTTCTCGTATGGAACTGTGTTGGTATCCATACCTTGCAGAGTCTAGATTGCTCTTTGGAGGAAACTCCTGCAAAATTGTTTTTGTATAATCACATTATGACAAATCATAGATTAAAATATAATTTCGAATATTTTATACAATTGAATGTTTGATGAAATTTAAACCTGAAGACGACTTATCACCACTGGATTGAGTCCAGCAAGCATCTCTCTGGCAAACTCTTCGTCGGTCCTCCAAGCTGATCTACTTTCTGTACGTAGTAACATACGATCATCTATCCAAATCAGAATCTATATATACGAATCCCTAAATGTATTAGGTTAGAGTATTTAGGTTACCTTTGAGGACGTCAGGCAAGGGGAACTTCAAGAACCGTTCACCATCATTGCGAACAAGCTCACGAAACATCTCCCATGGGATAACTTCACGTAGCTTAGATATGGTGTGACCATTGGCGAGCTTAATACTACCGTCATAGAGGTGAAAAACGTCTTCGAACGAGTCAAACTCGTTGATGGTCTTGTCGCAAACAGAGGCTATTTCAGGGACGAGCACTTGAGTGACCGATTTGAGTGCGTACGCGAGGAAATCAGAGAACTTCACATGGCTAAACCGCTCGTCCCTCGGCACGTAGATGTTCAGGTTTAGTAATGCCAGCCTGCTCTCAGACCTAGGGTCTGGTTAAAAAAAACGGTGACGTGTAAGTCAAGTAAACATTGAGTTTTGTAATATATGTAATGGTTTTAAATGCTGAGGTTATTAACCGGATCTGGTGGGTTTACGACCGGTTTTTCCACGGCGAGGATAAGGAAATTCAGTTGAACCGCCGAGAACCGGACGAGCTGAGTCGGGACCTTTGTCGGGAGCACCCAAGTCGTTGTAATAAGCGTAGTCGTAAACTCTGTCCCATTCTTTGAGATCACTTCCTGTCTCGTTGCCTCTTAGATTATTTAGCTCTTCTTCTCTTAGCTCTTTGATTAGCTCTGGTGTTTCGTCTGGAAGATATGCCTTTTGTGTTTATGTAAAAGAAATGAAAAAAGAAATAGAATTAAAAATTAGTAGATAATCACCGTCTTATACCTTAATCGTTTGTTGAAATTTGGGTTAGGTACTAAAGGATATTTAAGGCATTATTCCTTTTCAATTTGACTATTAGGTGGTCCTACCTAATGCATATAGTGTGATAAATTAAAGTTGTTGTAAAAAATTAATAATGATAATTAAACTTTAATAGTTGTCCCCATCAAGCTATAGAAAGATTCTCTAAATTATAAAAGTAGTCGTGATAGGGAGAGTGTGACTTGTAAAGATAAGACCGCAAGTTCCGGTTTCATTCTTTGGTACGATGTGTTACACGCGCACACGAATATACTATTCATATACTAATCCTATAGAATTAACATTTATAAAGATCATGTCATATTGTCATGTTGATTATGATGATCTTTCATATACTTTATATTATAAAGTTTATAATAAACAGTAGTCAGTACCCACTACCAAATGAAAATTAGTTATTACTTAACCCCCTTCTACCTATCTAGACAATAATAAGACCAACAGAAACTACGATCTCAAAACTGAAAGATTAAGAATCAACCCTGGGGTCAAAGATTACTTTTGACAACTTTTATGCACATGGACAATCAGAGCAATCCAGATTAGTTATGAAGCATTAAAACAATTAACTAGTATAGTATTACTCCAATTCGTTTATAGCGTTTTACCTTGTTAGAGAAGAAAACGCGGTCAGAGCGGTACCGATGACTTGGATAGATCCAAGAATTGCAAACAAAGTGTATGGGACCGCTTTCGACGCCAGGGAAGTTGCGGAGTGTGAGGGACTTGAGGTAGAACTGGCTATGGTGGTGGTTCTTGATCACAAACGCAGCCGGTGGTCCCATTGACTCGTCCCAATCAAACGTCACCGCGAACGCGGTTTCCTCAGCGGTTACAGACGTTTTTATTTTTGTCACCCATTTTTCCAGATGTGCTGCTTTTCCAAGTCTTCCTCTCTTCTCATTGGCTGATTTATAATATAAAGAAAAACATTACTTTCTATTAAATAAAACTTCGTTAATGAAAGATGCAGACTTTAGTAGTACGAGGTGGATCTAATGTAAAACGGGTCGGGTTAAGGAGTGAATACCAGGGTCGGGTTGGAGAGAGCTGATGAGGTGAAGAGAGACACGACGACCAAGAAGCTCATGGACTCGATCGAGAAAAGAAGCCACGGCGTCTTTGAAGTCTAGAAGGTTCTTCTTCATTACAACCACTTCTCCTTCTATCTTCATACTCTTCTTGGTCTTCTTCTTCTTGACGTCTTCCTCCATCGTCTTTGTCCTCTTTTTCGTCTTGGGCTTGGCGCATAAGATCTCTGCGATGTCGGTGTGGATCATGGCGTTATATATTGCAGAATTTTCTCTGAGTGAGAATGAAGAAAAGGGAGAGAGAGAGATTCTATGCTTGGAGAATGAAGAGATAGATGTGTGATTATAGAATGTTCTTTTTTCATCTCTTACTCATATATATATAAGAGTATATAACCAATGATGTGAATGTCATATTTATATTAGACCTATTTTACAAAAAAAAAACTAGTTTCAGAATAAAAACAACAAGCAGTAATAATATATTGGCAACGTAAGTGTTTCGTTTTTTGAGATAAAATATAGCTTTATATGACCATAGATTTCGTGTGAATAAACTTTTCTTTAAACTAATATTTTTCCATTTTTATTATAACTTTTAGAACTAAAACACACATGAAAAACATTTACTTTTACCATTTTAAGCAAGAAATAATTAGTTACACATCTACACATATTTTGACCAAAAATAAAACAAAAGGTAACATGATTATAAAACATAAAGTAAATGAATTTATATTAAAAGTTAAAACATCATTTAATTTAAAATAAATAAGTCAAAAGCATAAAATATAAAAAATGGATAGAATAATATAATTGAAATTATCATATTTATTTTAAAGTATATTTTATTATTGTAAGGAATAAATGTAAAATACGAAATTGATAAATAATTATTAGCTTATAGAGATAATTATATTTTTTTGAAATTTGAATTTTTAGAAATTTTAACTTTTATTTATTTAAGGTTTCAGTTTTGTTATATACTGAACTCTTAATATTTTAGAATTGATATGATTTATTTTATACTATTTTTTTAGTATTGGATATTACACATTACATCATCATATAGTCTTTTATTCTATTACATATGATGATAAACTACCTGCAATATATAAAATATTGATGAACAATTCTATGAATAACAATTTCATGATAAAGTTTTCTTCGAAACAATTAGATGGACGGACAATTATACATGTACGACTTTGTAATTGAAAAAAATATCTCGGTAGGAGACGATCACAACGACTGATTGTGCATACAATACTCTATAACTTCGAAAACTTATATTTTATAACCTGCAACAACAAAATGTATAGTCTGAAACTCAAATCCTAGATATAGGTGCAGAAGCTTATAAATTTGCTTATAAATTTTTAGCCTCTTGACTCTAATTTAGTAAAGAAAATATAAGATAGAATAATTACAGATGAGAAACACGCGCATATATAGTATAAGTTTATATAACTAATGGTGTTGGACTGATGTCCAAAAAAATATTAATGGTCTTGGAGTCAATTATCTAATGCATGTGTGTGTACAGACATATATAAATATCATACATAATTTAGATATCATTATTCAAGATCCTCTAGAGCGAAATAACATCGCAATTTCCTCTCCTTAATATCAAGTATCAACACACCTTTTCTATAATAGAGGGAAAATATATAGTCCTAGTTAAGCATTACCACATATTTAAACTTACCTGTGAAGGAATAACATCGCAATTTCCTCTCCTTAATATCAACACTCCTTTTCTATAATAGAGGGAAAATATATAGTCCTAGTTAAGTATTACTACATATTTAAACTTACCTGTGAAGGTTGGTTATCCTTTTCCTAAAGTCAAGGTCTTTAGAAAAGTATTTTCTTTGTTCATATTGACTCGTCTACTACTTCCTTCAAAACTCGACGTGATAGATAAAATTTTATATTTGGGAGAGAGAATGGCAGTTGGCAAATAATGAAAAAGCCACCCAAATCTTCTCGAATCTTCTCTTACGATTTGGTTACAGTTTAAAATTTTAATTATATCTTATAGGCTATTATGAAAATAAAAAGATACTGTTTAGTTTGTAAAATTTTGAGCTTATTTTACTCTTCTGCCGGCTAAAGTTATTATCTATTCTATTAATTTTCCTGTATGACCAATTAATAAAAGTTGTGTCCATCTTTTAAATTTTATAATTCTCTTTTAAATTTTATAACTTTCTTTTAATACACTTCATTTAAATTCTATAACTGCCCATTACTAATTGGTAACTGCCCATTATATTTTTAATTGTAGTGATATGTTAATAACCGCATCGATCCATATTTTATAACTGCATTGAACTGATTAAAAAGAATATATTTTTATCTGTCGTGATATGTTAATAACTGCATCGATCAATATTTTTATAATTGCATCAAACTCATTAACTGCATGAATTTTTTGTGCGCTTCCTAAGTTGAGAATATCCTAACAGTTACATCATTGACATATCAGTCTATAATGATATATTAATTATTCCTCATAATCTTGGTTAAGAAGTATAAAATGTAATTATTAAATTATAGATACTTTATATTTGTTAAGAAATACAAAATAAAACATTTATAGTAGTTTCACTTTTTATTTTCACCCCTAATATTACAAAAGAAAACATATACTATTTTCACTGGTTATTACAATATAATATCTAACTATAATAAATTTTGATATATTTTCTCAAAAACCATTATCACACTACACCAACATAACTTATATCTCAGTCCAAGAAACTGAGACTTATTCAACCAGCCATTAACTTATTCAAATTTTAAATATTTTACACAAACATTAAGTTTATCAATTTAAAAAGCACATGATGTTAAAATAGAGTTTAGCGGGGTTAAATGAACTTTTAATAGAAATAAATATTCATATAAATTCATTTAGTACAACAGGTTTTAAATAGGTTATTCGATTATTTTTTTATATTAAATATGATTTTACTTTAAGTTATTAAGACCATATTAACCATATATATATAAAAATATATTAAAAATTAAAATTTTAACATTTTAAATAATTTTGTTCGGTTTCGATGCGGGTTTTGTTTGATATTGGGTTTTTGATATAATACTTTAAAAACCGTTCGAGTATATAGACAATGTCTAATAGAGTATGAGACTTTGATTTTCGGGTTGATTCTGAGTCGAGGTTTTTGGATACGAATATTCTTGACTAATTATATTATGACCAATTGATAATAGTTGAGTCAAATTTTTAAAATACATGGAACCTATAAATATAACTGTAACAACCTATATATAACTGTTTATATGCCGAGATATAACTGGAACAACAACAAAGAAGTTTCATAATGATAAATTCCTATTTTTTTTAGGAATGTCATATTTTTTTAGGAATGTCATACCTTTTTTTTTTGTATATCGAACTCTTTATTATGGAACTTAAAATCCTATTTTAAAGGCCTATTTATATCAAACCCCTTATCATACTAATCTCAATTTCAAATTTTGTATATTTTTGCAGCTATATTTATAGGTTTAGAGATGTGAGAGAACAATTAAATATATCCTAGAGAAAATTAGATATTCAGAGATATAATTGGTTAAAGATTGGATTTTATAAAAATTATATTTCTTAAAAACTATAAAACAAATAATATATCTTTCTTTTTAAAGGGCGGATCATAAATTTTGTTCAACTATTTGAATTAAATCGATTTGCGGATGCGGGTTATGAGTATTTTATTCGGGGTGGGAGGGGGGGGGTTGGTAGATTTTGGATTGCGGGTATCCGCCAATCCAAAAAGTATTTAAAAAATAAAAAGAAAAGTAAACATTTTTTAAAATATGTTAATTTAAAAAACAATTTTAAATTTTAAAAATATAGAATTTTATTATAAATATATTTTTATATTTTTATAATAATTAAATTAAATAATTATTTTTAAAAAAATTATAACCCGTGGTAAACCGCAAAATTAAATGGAGCGGATGCCGGTACAAATTATTTGTTTGCGGGTTGTGCGGATTATATTTTTGACCAAAAATTTGAAATCTGCGGGTTGGTGGGTTAGACCGATAATATACCAGATCGATTTTTAGATTGCTATTATTTAATAAAATATATTTTGAGTAAGATTTATACACAAATATTGTTACAAATAAAAATACGAATATAATCACAAAGAAAACACAAATATGAGAATTAAATTAAAACAAAAATATACCCGCCCTTTTAAAGGCGGGTCAGAATCTAGTTATTGCTTTTAAATCATTAACCTTAGCATCTTTAGCCTTAGCATTAATCTAGTTTACTAGATTAGTCCTATTATGTTCTACAAGCTTTTTTAATCTTTTTATGCGGCTTGTACAAACCAAATTAGCTTCTTGAAGCTTTTTGGATTTCAAATTTCACCACTTGTAATCTATTTCACTGCCAGTTAATGATATTAACATTTTTAGCAAAAAAAAAAAAGTCATTAACATATATTTCAAGGACTTTAAACAAGAGTTGCGAAGAGAACATTGTACTCTGGTGGTTTTCAGCTTAGATACTCAGTCGATAAAAAAGGTTTGGACACGGATCGGATATCCAGGTTTTTAAAAGTATTTGTGATTTGCTTCGAATATTATAGACATCTAATTTTCCAATTTGCTTTACTTCGGAAAAATACGAATATTCGAAAAACTGGATATCCAAAAAATAAATAAATATTTTGCGGATATTTACGAATACTTACGAATATTTTATTTATTTTGATTATTATAAATAATCTTAAAAATTCTATACAAATTTGTTTTGTAAAATATTTTTTGGAGGATATATAAGATAAAAATTAAAAGAAGCAATGAATCTATATATTTTGTAATTTTTTAAACTTAGTTAACAATTATAATAACACAAAACTTAAGAAAAAGTTTTAACTGTCATAAATATTTTCTCTTCTTTTTATGTAATATTTTTATATAAGTAATAATGTTAATGAAATCTGTTAAATCATATGTTAGAATAATAATTATATAATTTAATTCATTTAAACTTTAAATATAATCGAAATATACATATATTTATATATTGACCGATCGGATCGGATATTCGCTTCCCAAAATTTTATTATTTGTGATTTGTTTTAATTTTAACGGATATTAAATTTTAGTATTTGTTTTGCTTCGAAAGCTTACGGATATCCGAAATTTTCGGATCGAACGACAGCGAATAACAAATCGAATCAAATTTAACGGATAAAATTCTCAGCCCTAGATAAAATCATGAATTCATGTCAGCCTTTCTCAGTGTGATTTTTAAAAACAAGGCCTCAGGCTTGGACGGAAGAAAATTATGAAGTAATAATAACTAGATTCTAATCCGCCCTTTCAAATGACGGGTATATTTTTTATTTTACCTTTTTTAGAAATTTAATTTTTATATTTGTTTTATTTTATAATCTTATATGTATACTATTATTTAAAAAATATTAATAAGAGATTTTGATAATTGTAT
This sequence comes from Raphanus sativus, assembly GCF_000801105.2. Taxonomy (NCBI): domain Eukaryota; kingdom Viridiplantae; phylum Streptophyta; class Magnoliopsida; order Brassicales; family Brassicaceae; genus Raphanus; species Raphanus sativus. The sequence continues at coordinate 10,175,083 of NC_079515.1, read as the reverse complement.
TAAATTTGTGATGTCGTATAACTATATACTTGTACCTAGTATTTTTAAACCTGATCCAGACCCGCGGTTGAACCAGTGATCCGGTATGTAATCCGGTTTTAGTTTTAGGAAAAAATATAATATTTAAAATCCAGTAAAACCTACAAAAACCCGCTAAAACCTATAACCGGCTACCAGTTGAACTACTGGTTAAAACAATATGTAACTTTTAATTATTATTTTTTTATATTTTTAGTTATATTATTAGAATCTGATTGTATTCTAATTAGAATAAATAATAATTAAAATATTTTAAATTTTGAAAATACAAAAACCTTATTGAAAAGAAAAAAGGGAAAATGCTCTTGGAAAAGGTGAAAAATAAAAATAAATTCGATTTTTTTTTGAAAAAATAGTTTTGATACATCCAGTTAAATATATTTATGTAAATGAATTAATATGGTCTTCACTAACTTTAAGTAAAATCACATTTAATATAAAAAAAGTTTTAACACTATAACCCATTTAAAACATGTCTAATTGAGTTTAGATGAATATTTATTCCTATAAAAATTAAGATTGTTGAATAACATAAAGAAATCATTTGGATGGGTTTGCGGATTGACCCGCCCCGACTTGACCCGCCCTGTTCCGATGTGGGTTGAATCATATTTTGATTCAAAAATCCGCGAGTAGAAAAAATCATACCCGCATCCGTCCCGCTTAAATTAGCAAGTAACCCATGGGATCAGCGAGTAATATTAAAAATAATTAAAATATTTATTTTACATTTTATTTATATTTTTTTAAAAATTAATAGAAATAATATATTTTAATTAATATTTTATTTATATTCATAATTTCAATTATTTTTAATAAAAAAATCATAGTTTAAGAAAAAAATATATTTTTTAATTTTAATATTACTAGTTGGCGGGTACCAGCAGTTTAAATTCGACCGATCCGCATTCGCCTCTCGTAAAATATACTCGACCCGCATCCACATCTGCCCCGCATATTTTTTAAATCTTCTGACACGCACCGACCTGCAGCGGATCAAAAGGGGTGTGCCCAAACTCGAGGCAGATTTGTATGCTGTTATCTTTTGTAATGAGAAAGTGTCGACAGAATGTAATATTTTTGATGTATAAAATTTGTAATTCCTATTCTCTGAAACTAAATTTGATGCTGGCCTTGGTTGGTATAATGCTATTGTTTTGATTTATCTTGTTTATCTTTTGTGTTTCTGCTTCACACTCTTGATTGTGAAAAGACAATTTGTATAAAACATTTTGAACTCCTGATTATGGATGAAGAAGATAACCCTAGAGCCGAATAATAGTACGAGGGGACACAGCTTAAACAATCCGAAGATGGCGTTTAACATGTGGGTAGCTCATCTAAACCAGTTACCAACAAGATCGAGAATCTCAAGGTGGTCACCTCAAAAATTACCTCTCTGCTGCTACTGCAACACACTCGAGGAAACTTGCGATCATCAACTCTAAAGCAATGCTGTATGATCTCTTGTCCTCTCTCGATTGAATCGCTACAGGAATCTCCATTTTTGGTTCGAACTGATGTCATGTACTACTATTTGATTCCCCTAAACCCTCATGAAACTGGCAGTTCATGTAACGGTCTATCACCTTTGGAAGCAGCGCAACAACGTCCTCCACACGCTGTATTACAACTTATCAACAAGAAAATCTGTAGCACCATCTCAGCCAGAAAGATAAAAAGAAATTTTATAACTTCGTACTCTTACGGCTTACTTGAACTTATATTATATTTATGTACACTATTGTTTAGTTTGTTGTCTTCTTTTTCTTTTTGACAGCTTAACCTTCTCAGATATATAAAAAAATATGTCTTGAACTTTCATTTATAATGATATTAACAAGTTAGCAAAAAGAAAAGAGTTATATAAATAACTTGACATACTAATAGCTGACTATCCTACTTGTAGCCATCTTGAATCAAGCTATGAACTACCCTTATACTTTAGTTTCACAAGATTTTCATCCATAATTACTTTCACATTATCTATATAGTATATTTGATATATGTGTGTGTGTATACGTATACAAAAATAGTCTTTTGGACCAATTAAAATAGGTATAGACCATTGATTTTTTTTTATCAAACTATAGAGTATATAGACCATTAATTATTGTTTCTTCAGCTTATACGCGCACGTTATAAAAAACATACACGTTCACGTCTGTTTTGTTTTTCTAATAATTCACTAAACAAGATGCATGTAACACTAAACCCAATCTGTAAAGCATGACCAAATAAAACTAAACACATAAGAAGAATATAAGAAAAAATCGATCTAGAGAGATCACGTTACTAAAGGATTTGAATTTGAAGTTTCTAGTTATATTATTGAAAATTTCCCTGATTTCCATCCATATCTCTATAATATTATTCGATCTCCATATATAGTATTTCCTTTTTCCACAAGATATCAATTAAATATTAATCTACTTAATTAGTTCGGAATATTATCCTTTACGTGTTAACCTTGTTTGGAATCACAACACGTTTGAAAAGTCCAATGCTCCAATCTTTATAAATAAAGAAAATCCCCCGAAAATGGTTTAGCTAATGCTTATTTTTGCTTTAGAGAGGTGGTATTAATTGCTCGCACACATAGAAAGCTAATAGTAATGGATAACAACTTTGAAAAGACACGAAAGGAGTATTGATTTTTTAATTATCGTGGAAATTTTAGGTACTCTCTTCATTGCATTGAAATCAAATGAAAATTCCTTTTTGATGCCTATTACTTAAATGAAGATTAAAGTGAAATGTGAATCACATGCATACTTGTGTGGTAAGAGTGCAATACCACACAAGTTCTTTTTCTCTCTTTTCTATCTCCAAATGATTTGTTATCAACTGTAGTACTTCTTGAAACCAAAATTTATTTACTACCGGAAACATGACCGCATTCTTGAACTATAGCTTACGGACAGGATTTGGGTTCACCTTTAGATTCACCACTTGATTTAGGACCTATAAAAGTAACATGTGGATAATTAAATAAAAAA
>NC_079515.1:8535133-8619729 GCF_000801105.2 Raphanus sativus | reverse complement strand
GAGAACCCACAATGTTTCCGGACGCGAGCGAATTGCTTCCTGGATCACAACTTTACCCAGCTTGGAGAGAACAGTATCTGTCTTCAAAGCACGTCGTCTGATCACAATGGTTTAGGAAAAAGCTACCTATGGGGGCGGCGAGTTTGTATGACGGATCAATGCCTTCATTTGCCAATCAAACAAGAAGGTGGGGGAAGGACATTGATGAAATCTATGCGCCACTGAACTTGGACAACAAACATTGGGTGGCTATTTGGATATCGAGCCCTAAGAGGCACATAGTCGTCTGGGACAGCATACCTTCAACTACCATACCAGAAAGATGGGATGAGATAATGGAGCCTTTTCTCGAGATGGTCCCTTATCTGATTGTGGAGTGCGGAGACCAGATGCATGGGTTGGAGCGATACACATATGAGAGACTGCTGAAAGATGTACCCACGGCCAACAATGGTGATTGTGGCGTGTACGCTGCAAAGTACATTGAATGTCATGCTCTTGGGGTCCCCTTTAGCCCTAAAGAACTTTTGCTAGGTCCAATGCGAAGACTATGAGGGATAATATGGCTTTGGTTATATGGACGGAGCTTGTTGATCAGCATCTGAAAGATAATGAGGATGGTGGTATGTTTTGTGGGCATGTATGATTAGATACACAAATCTAACTTGTATAGATTTTTAACTTGTATAGATTTTTTAACTTGTATAGATACACAAATCAATTTGTATATTTGAACTATTTGTATACACAAATCTATTTGTATATTTGAACTATTTGTTTACACAAATCTATTTGTATGTTTGTGGGCATGTATGATTATTTGATTTTCTAACTTGATAGATTTTCTAATTACAAATAAGTCGTTTGGAAGGTTTCCAGCTGGACGACTTACAAATAAGTCGTCTGGAAGGTTTTCCAGCTGGACGACTTACAAATAAGTCGTCTGGAAGGTTTCCAGCTGGACGACTTACAAATAAGTCGTCTGGAAGGTTTGGACGACTTACAAATAAGGTAGTCTAAAAAAATAAAATACACTGGACGACTTCGTAAAAGGTCGTCTAAAAAAAATACACTTAAAAGGGATAGTAGAAGGTAGTCTAAACACTGGACGACTTAAATACACTGGACGACTTCGTAAAAGGTCGTCTAAAAAAAATACACTTGAAGGGATAGTACAAGGTAGTCTAAACACTGGATGACTTAAATACACTGGACGACTTCGTAAAAGGTCGTCTAAAAAAAAAATACACTTGAAGGGATAGTAGAAGGTAGTCTAAACACTGGACGACTTAAATACACTGGACGACTTCGTAAAAGGTCGTCTAAAAAAAATACACTTGAAGGGATAGTAGAAGGTAGTCTAAACACTGGACGACTTAAATACACTGGACGACTTCGTAAAAGGTCGTCTAAAAAAAATATACTTGAAGGGATAGTAGAAGGTAGTCTAATACACTGGACGACTTCGTAGAAGGTAGACGAAACACGGGACGACTTAGAAATTAGTCGTCTGGACGGGTAATCAAGACTGGACGACTTAAATTTAGATCGTCTGGACAACTAGTCAACTGGTTGTGTACATTGTGGTTTCGTATGGCCAGTTTCCTTGCAGTTTGAGCATCTCCGTGCCCTGTGTTTCTTCCTGGGTTTGTGTCCTCTCATCCTAGATAGCTCCAACCAAGATTGCCATCTTGATTTCTTCTGTCTCCCCGGACCACGCTTTACGTTTGGAGGAAAGCATTCTCGTTCCTCAATATGTTGTGACACGATAGGATATATATTCTCTGAGTATCCTGCATACAGATGATTCTTTGAGTAAAGTGGACATACAAGTGTGTGATATGCACACCAGCATGTGTTCCAGCTGCTATAGCATGAGAGCAAGGTATTTTCTCCACTCCATAGACACCACAATCACACTTTACATGTTCCAAATCAACCACACAGTCCATTTTGCCACCTTTGACAAAGAAACGCCATCCATCAATTGGTTCGACCGTCATCGTATCCGCTATCTCTGATCGAACAGCAAGCAAGTATTCAACACCCCGGCTATGTACAGTTGGGAGACTCAAAGCATCTTGTCTCCTTTTCCAATACCATTTTCCTAACTTCTGCCTTATGAACTCCAGCAGGAACGGAATCGGAAATCCTCTTGCTCGCTTCAGTGCGGAATTAATAGATTCAGCGATGTTGCTTGTTTTTATGTTGAACCTGTTCCCCTTACAATAAACCCTTGACCATAGCTTGGCGTCGGCCTTCTCCAAATACGTTGCAAGTTCCGGGTTTGCACTCCGTATCTCAGCCATGTACCGGTTAAAATCGTAAACCGTGTGCGCATAAGCAGCCCCTTTCACCAAGTACATGAGATGTTTCCCTTTAAACTTTTTGACAATGTTATCTTGAAGGTGATAATAACATATTCCTCGGGTTGCCCAAGGAAACACCTTCTCACACGCACTTTTAATGGCCGCATGCCGGTCAGAGACTATCACCAGAGGCTTGTCATGAGATATACAACTAGCCAATTTTGTGAAAAACCATTCCCAAGAAGGTTCATCTTCAGCATCCACGATCCCAAAAGCCAATGGGAATATCTGAAAATTGCCATCTTGTGCGGCTGCAACTAACATAACACCTCCATACTTTCCACTTAGGTGAGTTCCATCCACCACAATGACCCTTCTCTGATACTTAAACCTTTGATAGAAGCTCCAAAAGAGAGAAATAGATACTTAAATCTTTTCTTACAATCAAGTTCTATAGCCGTGATAGAATCAGGATTTGCAATGGAGATTTGCTCGAGATATGAAGGCAGACGCGAATACCCTTCTTCTGCTGATCCTCTCACCAATTTCTGTGCATATAACAGTGCTCTGTATGAAGTGGTGTAATCAAGCGTCATGCCAAACATGTTCTTCATTGCATCAGTGATATGCTGTGGAGTTATCCCATCAATGATCCCAACACGATCAATGAAAAGACTACCAACATACTTTGGAGTACAGTGTCTCCGCTGAGCGATTCGGTCTCCAATTGAGCATAAATGTTTTTCCACATACTTTGTTACCCAAAACGTGTTTGGCCCATGTTTCACACTCGCTCTGATCTTCCATCCACAACCGCTAACCCGACATATTGCCACAAGGAGAGTTTTTGTTGATTTGTATATTCTGAAAGAAAACCTACCCCTCACTGCTGTCAACCGCAGCTCTGAAAGAAGTGCATCCTTGCTAACAAAACTCTGGTTGACATAGATGCTGGTACAATCCGATTTTCCTCCTTCAATAGCATTTGTCTTAGCATATGTCTTTTCAATTTCTTCAAAACAAATATTATCATCATCTTCCTCGTCCTCATCTAGAACCTTTCCATAAAGACTGTAATCCCCACCATTCTGATCCGTTTCACCAACAATAGTGTTATCAGCATCCTCCTCCCCATTTTCCTCCTCCCCATTTTCCTCCTCCCCATCTTGATTTTCATCTTCAACAGACTCATTATCACCAACATCTTCAAAACATTCATCAGCCTCATCATTATCACCAACATCTTCTTCCCATTCACCAGCTTCATCATTATCACCAACATCTTCTTCCCATTCACCAGCTTCTTCTCTTTTCTCTGAAACCGTTTCCACCTTGCTGCGGCTTGATACACAAAGACATACTCTATGCGTTTTGAGTATCTCGAGCAAGTTTCGAACTTGTCTATCACTTGTAACATGAATGGGAGGACTGTATGGAGTCATCATCATTTCTGCTGGTAATGAGTAGCTAATCTCCACAGTCACTGATCTCATGTCCAGGTTATAATCTTCTTGAGCCATTGCAACAAGTTCAGCATGTGTTGAATCTTCATTCAATAAAAACAATCTTGCTCCTTTGAGATCATCAACCACAAAATCCCAACGGAAATCTCTCAACAACCATTCTCCATACACTGCATGTAACTTAAAAATCATCTGCAAATATTCAAAATAAAACACATTAGTAAACATAGAGAAAATGAAGAAGTTCAATAAACATTATCGCAGACGACTTAGATTTAAGTCGTCCAGAAGACTTAAAGGTAAGTCGTCTAAAGAGGTCACTTTTGCAATTGAAAATTAAAAGGGACGACTTAATTCTAAGTCGTCCGGCTTTGTTTGTTAAAAAGAAAATTTCAGACGACTTATATATAAGTCGTCTACGAAAAACGGGCTAGTTTCGCATTTGACCGAATCGTGTCAGATCTTTGACTATGTCTGGACGACTTATAATTCAGTCGTCTCTGGAAAGTAAAAATTTCAATATTTTATTCAAACTAGACGACTTACACGTTAGTCGTCCTAGGTTAGTTTTGTAATTGAAAAATAAAACTTGAAATTTAACTTTCTCCAGACGACTTAACTAAAAGTCGTCCAGCTAGACGACTTAATTTAAGGTCGTCCGGGATAAGCAAGGTTTGGACGACTTAATTGTGAAAAATTCTGGACGACTTTGCTTTCCCCGGACGACTTTAAATTAAGTCTTCTGACGGGACGACTTTATATTATGTCGTCTGGTAAAAGTTAAATTATGAAGTTTTATTTTTCAACTACAAAACTAACCTAAGACGACTTACACGTAAGTCGTCTAGTTTAATAAAATATTGAAATTTTAACTTTCCGAGAGACGACTGAATTATAAGTCGTCCAGAAATAGTCAAAGATCTGACACGATTCGGTCAAATGCAAAACTAGCCTGTTTCTCGTAGACGACTTATATATAAGTCGTATGGACTGTTTTTTTTCAACAAACAAAGCTGGACGACTTAGTTTAAGTCGTCCGTTTGACCAGAAGACTCATCAGTAAGTCTTCTACATACAGATGACTTACTTGTAAGTCTTCTACGCGAACAGATTTTGAAAAAAATTCAAATTCGTACCTTAAACTAGGTGAGATGACTTCGTTTGCACACAGGGTCTTCTCCAACCACCCAGAACCTCAAACGAAAGCAACCCTAAGTCAAAATGAAAGAAATATGGCTCTGTCAACCATCGACCATATTTTGAATCAAAAGCTTCAGTTTTTTGGATGAATATGGAGAGAAAGTGAAAGAAATGTTGTTTTTAGTTCATAACAATTGAAACAGAGAGAGTGTAAAGAGATTTACGTGCATTAAAGGGCATTAAAAGCTCCAAACAGTTCGTACAAGGTTGTTCCCACTATTCATGGCAGTGGCAATATTGTAAATACTTGAAGAAAATGAGGTTGAGACAGTAAAGAAGCCATTTTCGAAAAAAAAAAAAAAAAGGTTAATGGCATTTTCGTAGATAAAATGCAGATGTGGGGTTAAAAACTCAAAAAAAATAGGGAAATTTGGCAAAAAGGAACAAAATAACTATGTTCTTGTCCCCTTGGAATTAAAACTGAAAACATTGTCCTTATAGAATAAACATTAATGAAAACCCAGTTTAATCCTTCATAATTAACTTTAAAATGTAATTAAAAATTTATTACAAAGAAAAGTAATAAAATTAATTACTGTTTTAATATTTTATCTAAGAAGTAAAAAAGGAACTTGTGAATTAAAGAAAAACAGAACCCTATCGTCTCCTACTTTTAGCTTTTTTCTCAATCGAAGAGATATTTAGGTAGAGCCGTCGACACCTTCTTTCTCCGGCCCGTCTTAGTTCGTCAGAGAGCTTTAAATCATCATCACATCTCTCCATCGACCTCCTCCTTTCGTCTTTCCTCTTTAAACACCACTGATTACAATCATTTTGTAATCTCTGCCCGCTACGATTGGAGTTGTTCAAGCTCTGGAGAAGTTTCTTGTTGCTGATAAACGACCATTAGCTTCACGTTGTTCTTTGTTTCTTCTTACTTCATTTTGGTTACCAAATTTTGGAGGTTAGGGTTTCGAAATCCCCTTTTTGATTTTTTTTGTTTGTAATTTGTTTATGGCATGTACTAGGAAGAGATTGAATTGTTAATATCAAATAGATTCATGTTTATGATTTTGATTAGAGTTTGCGGTTGAGTTTGTTCCCAGTTTTATGTACTATTTAAAATGTATAATAGTTTGATTGGGAGATTGAGTTATATTTTTTTTGGAATTTGATTCATGTTTATGTATTTTCTAATTTGTGAGCTCGATATTGACCATGTTTAAACAAGAAAGGAAGAGAAAGACATGAGAAAGATGTGGAAGAACAAGAAGAGAAGAAGTCGAAGAAGAAACACAACGACAGATAATGTACAGCAAGAAGAAAACCAAGTCACAGGATGATGAATAGACAACAAGCCAAGTTTTTGTAGTGTTAAAAGTTTTTCCCCCACATGGCAAGCTCTGTTTTATTTTTTAAAACTTTATAAACTTAATTCCTGCCAAATTTATTGGATTAGTTGTGAATTGTTCATATCACATAGTATGGATTGTTGTTGAAATGGTTTGTGATCATCATGTCGCTAGAGATTCTGACAAACTCTAAATTGCTATATAGCCTAGTCATTTGTAGCTTGAATTATTTAAATATAAAATGATGGAAATCACCGAATGATATAGATTCGTTTATCATTTAATGAATCTCTTTTGGACGATTATCACAAGAAACTTCAATCCACTTCTTTTGGATAATTTCCACAAACCCGAAGAAGCGTAGATGTGCATCATCTTTTGTTAGATTGACAAAAGCTTGGAACAACTAAGAAAAGAAGATGACCTACAATGCACAATCCAAAATCGTGCAGGTAATAAAGAAGACTCACAATTTGACAATATTATTTTAAAAAGGAAATAAAAAATATTTAAAAGATTTGGAGAATATTTTCTAACCGTTTTTTCCTAGATTTTCGGATTTTGTTTAAAATTTTAGTAGAATTTCTATTCTACCAAAATAGAAAAGAGATTAAGTCGAAGATAGAGAATACTGAAATTATAGATAAAAGAAAACACCGTATAATGTATGTTCTACAAAAACAGATATTAGAATATTTGGTATCTTTTGTCATCTACAAAAAATACAGAATATAGAAGGAGCTGTAGATTCCACATTCTTCACCACTAGATGTATATCTTTTAGATAGATTCGATATTCTTCCTCACTAGATGGATATGTTTTCGGTGAATTGCACATTCTACAGATGGTAGATCATTGTATTTTACGTAGACTGTATATTCTAAGTCGCCGTAGATAGTAGATTTGATATTCTAACACTTTTAGCCCATTTTTTAAGTTACCATTGCACATATTTTTTAAATCTAAAAATATTTTTTACGTATACACATGCTTGACTACTTCATGTTTTATATTTTTCCAATTTTTTTTTCCATTGCAAATAATTGATATGAGTTTTTATTTATAAGAAGGGTAGTGAAAGTCAAAAAGTGACAAAAATTGATTTTGTACTAAGGGGACAATAGTATAGTTTACTTGTTCTTTTTTCCCAAAATTCCCAAAAAAATATGAGTCAAAAGAAAATGTTAGTTTTCTGTTTGAATTCAAGTTTTGAGTCATTTTTGCAATAAGCCCATCTTTTAAAGTTAATGGAGCAACTGAGCAACGTCAAATTGGATTACACATCCTCGTGTAATGCCAAAACAAAAAACAAACTCATATTTTTCCACAATTTCTATCTTATTAGGTTCCGCAGCTTTACTGATCAGCAATCCACAAACCATTCCAACTTCGGTTCGGATAAGTGAAATCCCTTTGATTGATCGGTTGACTCATGTACGTAGTCTTGTCGTTCCTAACGTCTAGACTCTAAAAAAAAACTTATTTTGATCTGTGTTTTAGCATATAGGATAATTAGTTGTTGGTTGGAATTTTTTCATTAAATGAAAATTATATAATTAACATAATTCATGCGTTTTAAATGTTCTAGCTAATTTATATTAGAATTATATAATTTATTTTAGTCATTTTAGATGAGCTTAGTTATAATTTAATATGTTTATTTTCGTAGTCACATGAATATGTTAGGGTCCTTTCATGTTGAATATGTTACTAACTAATATAATAAAATTATCTCTAAATAACATAATCTTTAAGATAAACTCCAGTGACATATTCCGTAATATAACATGTAACTAGATTAGGATCCGCCCTAAAGGGCGGAAATTGATTTGTCAAATTTCAATTAATAATATATGGTATATATAATATGTGTATATAATATTATATATATTTTGTGTAACATTTATATATATATATACATATTAGACATATATATAATATTTCATTAAATATATATAAATTTTAATAGTGTTATAATTTGTGTTGTACTTGTTATTAGTTTGTATTTAATCTTCTTTTATTTTTAGTATAATAATTTGTCTTATCACATCTTTTATCTTTTAACTTATACACATAGTTATGCTTTTTTTCAAAAAAAAACTTATACACATAGTCTCGTAAAATGTAATATATAAAAAAACATATTTAAAAAATCTACTGACCATATGCCACCATTATTTGGTTGTTTGAACAAAAAAAATCATGTTCTTGTATAACTGTGTATGTTGTGATATGATGTAGGTGAAGAGTAAATATATAGAAGTAAAGTTAGTGATACGAACATGAACCTATGTTGGTCTATGCCACAATTATTTGGTTTTTGGAAGATCAATGAGCATAAGCATACACGGTATTTGTATGCTTACGTTGTAAATAAGTCAGATATTTTTTCTCTTATGTCTGGAATGATATAGAACTCGTTGATTTAAGAGTGGTTCAGTTTTATATGATCTAATTAGGGCTGGGCAAAAAATCCGAACCCAAAAAACCGAACCGAACCCGATCCAAAAAAGTAGCACCAAACCCGAACCAAAATTGATTAAATATCCGAACGGATTCAAAATTTCGGTATTTAAAGAACCGAAACCGAACCCGATCCGAACTGAAATATTTTGGTTACCCGAAATAAATTTATATACTTGAATATATACATTATTTTATATATAATGTATATTAAAAATATATAAGATACCTTTTAATTTTCCAAAATACTCGGAAAATATATGCAAATAGTCAAAAGTAAATGTTTAAAATAGCTAAAATATACTGAAAACACCAAAATAGTTAAATATCTATTGATTCTTTATCCAAATATTCAAAGAAAACTAATTTATGTGTTAAATTAAGGTATTTTGGCATATATGTTATGAAAATCTATATGTAATATATTATCTTTCTTATAGATTTTGAAAATTTAAAGTATATAATAAATTTTGAAAATTTAAAAACATTTTAAATGGGTTATCCGAACCTGAACCGAACCCGTAAAGATCCGAACCGAACCCGAACCGAAATTTAAAAATATCTGAATGGGGCTGAAATCTTTGACCCGAAAACTCGAAACCCGAATGGACTGAACCGAAACCCGAATGGATACCCGAACGCCCAGTCCTAGATCTAATTATATTAAGAGATTAACCAAAAATATTATAAAAGTGTTACTGGTTAGGTTTAACTAATCTATGTTGGTTAAGATTTGGTTTAATTTAAGTTGGTAGGTTGCATTGTATAGGAAACATCATATATTCTAGCAACAATTGTGAAAGAGTCTAAATTTTAAATGAGAACTTCAAATAGTAGATAATCCCTAAATTAATAGATTAGATTATGAAGTTGCCTTCATATTATTACTTTTTAATACTATAGATTAAAAATATAATATATTTATAATGTTTTTATATCTTATCATTTTATGTTCTATTTTACAATACTTCTTAAAAGTTCAAAAATAAAAATAGATAAACATTTGATTTAGAAAAAAAAATCAAAAAGTTTAAAAGCGTCCCCAAATGGTATATGAATTCTTCTTAACCTGTTAAAAAGCATTCATGAACCAAAAAATATACAGACTTTTGGAATTTTATATAAGTTGGTTTGGAATTAAAAAAAAACAGTTTTACATGCACTATTCTATTAGTTATTCTTTTCTAGGTAATTGCATTACTTTTTAAAAAAGAGTAGCCATTTCGTATACTTGTTTGGTTTGGATAGAACTTTTTTTTGTGAATTATTGGGTTAGGATATTCTATTTTATCAAACATAACCGAATTTTTTTGGTGCGGTTTAGTACACGAGAAATAAATTTCGGTTTAGCTATGCTTTTTGTTTATTAATAATGATCGCCTTTTAGATGAATCAATCATGTGTCAATTGTACCATTCAACACAGGATGTGGTGATTCTAGTTGAGAAACAGTATGCCAATATCAAAATAACTCACCTGATACATCCAGATCTTCGTTTATCCAAAAACAAACCGTTGCTAAAATCAGAAAGACATGGAAGGGAGGGGCACATGAATAGACAATACCTTCTAGGTCTCTTTTGAGAAATTATTTAACCAGTGTAATAATCACAAACCGCGCCTTTTTACAAAAGTTTTTCAACAAGTCTTTTAGTTTGGAGATCTCTTCCTTAGCCTTAGATTCACTCCTTTCGGGGTTTTGTAGTTTTATTGTATATATTTGGTAGCGCGCATATACCATGAACATGAAACACAGAGCGTAAGCAATAACAGCGACCAAAATCAGACGAGAGAATACTTTGCTTTCCATGATGATGATATGATTACCAAAGACAAGTAGTCCTATAAGCCAGTGAAATCATTAACACTACGTACGTGTATATGTTATGGTTGTGTAACCTCTGCTTACTATCATGTGTTAGCCAAAGTCCTCTCAACTGCTGCAAGCCTGCAACGCAAGTTATATCTACACGACAATGTAATTTCCACAATGACTATATATATACTTCTTTATTCAATAAAGCATTTCAACTGTCTCGTGGTTTCCAAGTATGAACTAGATATTGTTTTGGTACAGTACAAGAAGATTGGATGATACAAATATGCCAAAAAGATGATCTAAGAAACCACATATGTATAGTTGCAACCAACATTTACTTTTGAGCTACTCTTGCATTATGTCCAACCTTAGATATGTTTTTAATGTGTCGTTTATACTAAAATAAAAGATATTATTTTTAAGTTAATCAAGTTTTGGCTCATACGACGAACTTTGTCCTTGATCGTGAAAATAGGTAGTGGCTTTCATCATATACGAATAGCTATTCTTGCATATGAAATTCTTACATTTCATAGCTTAAAACGTAAGCAATGGAGATTGGATATGTTGAACTCAACAAACAAAAGTAAAAAGAAAAGAACAATGGAGATTAAATAATTAAAGGAAGCTTATGTTTTCGTAATACCTTAAAATTTTCATAATTAACTTGTAAATCTAATTTTTTTTGATAGATAGTTAAACTTGAATATCAAATATTAAGAAATGACATCATATTGAGATGATTAAGAAACAAATATGAAGGTAAATAAACTCAATAAGAAAAACTGATAACTTTAACTACTAAGTCCAATATAATATAAACTGGGGATACTGAACCTTAATATATATGTTTACCTGGTTGGGATGGCTGCTTCTTTAGGCGTATATACATATTAACATGATCCCGAGAATTCTGCTGCATATGAGTAGTTCATGTGGTTAATATGAAAATAATGACCATGATCTTTACAAATAAAAAAATAGTAATAGTATGCAGGCCATGTTAAATTAGTAAAGTCTAGTTGTTCATTAGATAATGGAATATCAAAGTCAGGATGGCCGAGTGGTCTAAGGCGCCAGACTCAAGTTCTGGTCCTCGTAAGAGGGCGTGGGTTCAAACCCCACTTCTGACAATACTTTTTTCATTAAAAAGAAAAAGATGCAATATGGCACTAGCAGTCAGTGTAGCACCTGATACATCTTCCAAGTCTTTCCTTCCGTCTGAGACGGGCATGAACCTGTAGCTGTTTTATGGACTCTCTTTGAATAATTGATGGGCTTGCTTGCTGGCATCTCTGATTATGGCAGAGAGCGGAGTAAGTGATATATATGTCACGGATCGTTAAACAGTATATAATTGGATGAATCAAACGAATACTGCTTCAGTCTATAACCAAGATCCAGATGTCAGAACTATCAACCGCTGGTTTAGTTTCTCACATGTCATCATCACTATGAAGTATGAATGGTCAGCTGATCACATAAGCATGATTTGAAATTTTACAATTTCCAGGTCGAATCTTAACTTGCATCTTATCTTTGAATCAGATCTCCTAATTCCAGATATGTAAAGTTTCGATGTCATTTAAAGAAGTCAAATACAAAGTATTGGTTTTAGAGGTGTAAATACTAAGTACAGACTATTTATTTTGTATGCCACGACAACAGCATAAAAATAGTTATAATTTTTTTTAGTAAAAACAGAACATTGAAGAATATATGAATGACGTATTATTGTTCACAATAAGTAGTAAAAAAAGTTACAAGATAATTATAGTTTTCAGATAATTTACGAAATATTTTTTTCAAGATAATACAAAATTAGTTTTACTGATAATTTATGAAATACATGCGATAATACCATGTATTTGCGTATCACAATTATAAAAAAAAACATATTCCTCGTATGTTTTAATTTTTAAAATGGACCGGACATGAGGAAAAAATCTATACAACTCTCAGACAAAGAAAGACGAGAGAGAGTAGTACTGAAGTAAAGAAGAGATCGAAGTCGACGTGCAAAATAAACGGAGAAAAAGAGAGGGCCCCACACATGTCACAAAAAAATCCACGTAGGCATAATAAAAAAATAGCAATAAGAGATATCGACCCATCACTTCCAAACCATTACATAATCACAAGTCTCAAGTGGTCTCTCTCTCTCACCTCCAATAAACAAATTGGAGAGGGAAGAAGAAGACACCGAACATAAACTCTCATCTTCTGACATCAAAACCCAGAATCCAAGAACCACTCTTCACGCTCCCACACGGGTCTTTGTGTTCGGCGTTGTAAACAATGCTGCTTCCTCTCTTCTTCTCCCTCCTCCTCCTCAATCTCCATCTCTCTTCCTCCTCTTCAATCTCCTTCCCTGATTTTCAGATCATCGACGTTCTACAACCGCTCACCGTCACCGGAACCGGAACCGGAACCCTCCCCGATTTCAACTCCACCGATGGGTCTAAATACACTCTCCGTCTCCTCCACCGCGATAGATTCCCTTCTGTTTCTTACCGTAACCACCACCACCGTCTCCACGCCCGTATGCGCCGAGACACGGACCGAGTCGCCGCCATTCTCCGCCGCATCTCCGGGAAAACCGTTTCTTCCGGTTCCAAGTACGAAGTCGACGACTTCGGCTCCGATGTGGTCTCCGGTATGGACCAAGGGAGCGGCGAGTACTTCGTGAGGATCGGCGTCGGAAGTCCGCCGCGAGATCAGTACATGGTGATCGACTCCGGTAGCGACATGGTTTGGGTCCAGTGCCAGCCTTGCAAGCTCTGCTACAAACAGTCCGACCCGGTTTTCGACCCGGCTAAATCCGCGTCCTACACCGGAGTCTCCTGCGGGTCCTCCGTCTGCGACCGGATCGAAAACTCCGGCTGCCACTCCGGCGGGTGTCGCTACGAGGTCATGTACGGAGACGGGTCCTACACTAAAGGGACGTTAGCCCTCGAAACGCTGACGTTTGGCAGGACGGTGATTCGAAACGTCGCGATGGGATGCGGTCACCGGAACAGAGGGATGTTCGTCGGGGCAGCCGGTTTACTAGGTATCGGAGGCGGTTCGATGTCTTTCGTGGGACAGTTAACCGGTCAAACCGGAGGTGCGTTCGGTTATTGTCTAGTGAGCCGCGGAACCGATTCGACCGGTTCGTTGGTTTTCGGGCGTGAAGCATTGCCAGTTGGTGCCTCGTGGGTCCCGCTTGTTCGTAACCCGCGTGCGCCGAGCTTCTACTATGTTGGTCTCAAGGGCCTAGGAGTCGGCGGCGTCAGAATCCCTCTACCGGACGATGTTTTCGACTTAACCGAAACCGGCAACGGCGGGGTGGTTATGGACACCGGAACCGCCGTGACTAGACTCCCCACGGCGGCTTACGCCGCTTTCCGGGACGGGTTCAAGTCGCAGACAGCGAACTTGCCGCGAGCTTCCGGCGTATCGATATTCGACACGTGCTACGACCTGTCCGGGTTTGTTTCGGTCCGAGTTCCGACCGTGTCGTTCTATTTCACGGAAGGTCCGGTTTTGACTCTACCGGCGAGGAATTTCTTGATGCCGGTGGATGATTCGGGGACGTACTGTTTCGCGTTCGCGGCGTCTCCGACGGGTTTGTCGATAATAGGGAACATACAACAAGAAGGGATCCAAGTATCTTTCGACGGAGCCAATGGCTTTGTTGGGTTTGGTCCCAATGTTTGCTAGCGTTTAACAAAAAAAATAAAAGATATTTACGTTTTTTGTTTGCGAGTAAGTAAAAAACTTTTGTCTCAATATGTATCTGTCTTTTATTTATTAGCTTTGGTTTTGAGTATTTAATAAGTGGTAATTAGTATAGAGAGTACTGAAATGTATATGATTTGACCAAAATTGTCTTTTGGATTTTTGATTGAGGAATCTTTAATGATATGAGTCTTACTGTTTGATTTGTGATAATAGAGTGAGATTACCAAGTCTAAAAGTAATTAAACAGCAAAAAGGATTAAAAATAGCAGAACACTTTGGTGGTGAAGCGTGAGGACATCGGGGAATGAACCTTTTGTATTGACCAAAGTTAACGTTACAGTAAATACGGTTTACTAAGCAGTTAGCAGCACATGTTCAGTCAGAGATTAACACTTCTGAAGTTTGACATTTACACACAAAAAGCTAGATTGTGATGAATTTTCATAAGCCCCTTTGTGTTGTAAATTCTACATAACCTGATAGTAAGTATTACCAAAAATGTTTGCAATGAATTTTGATTTGGCAGCGAGGCTAAAAGAAGCAGGCCTGATGGGCAAAAATTATATGGTGCCAGTACATGAGTACCTGAACCAGAGAGACCAACAAAAGCTGGACATTTTTATTCAAAAGGAGTGAAAGGTGCATCATTTAAAGCAACTTAATAATCTCTAGTCACAATCGTGATGCACCTCTTTAATTCATTACTTCCCCGTGGTATTTTTCAAAGTTCGTTAGAAAGAAAAATAAATAAAAATAACTTTCAATTTTCACTTTTTGTGTCCTTTTAAGTGGGTTTCATGATAATCACAACACAGGACCCAATCTGGTTGATGAAAAGGCCCAGAAGTGTACCTTTCGAATTGTCAGAATAATTTTTCATCTTTCTTCTATTATCTGACTTATTTTCTAGATGCCGTTGGATACCTTGAAAATTTAACAACAGAGTCAAATCTGTTCACACTGTAACATGAAAAAAGGAAAAAAAAAATCAAGATATGAAATATGAGCAGAGAGCACTAACCGACGAGAAGCACGTGCATTCATACCATCATAATTATCAACCTCTTGTGAAAACTAAACCCCAAAAAAGCCTCCGGTGAAAAATGGAAAAGAGAAATGACTTAAAGGGCCAAAAAAAAAAGAGAAAAGTCATACATAGAAGAGGTCCCATTGTCTTCTATGTTGTCCCCTTCATAGGGCATTTAATCAATAAAAAGTTCCACCACTGTGTATCACAGTAATGATTCATCATCTTGAATCTTAAAGCTGCTTCTTACACAGAACCAAACTTTAACTTTCTTAGCAGTCTCCCCACTCATACTTATGTTATATATATGTAACATTGGTTCCTCCCCTAATCTCCCACCTAAAATGCAGAGAATTTTGTCCTAAACTATCTTTAGCTTCTGCATTTATTTGTTCTCCCACCTAAGGTGTATTTATGTGCAAAACCATAGACAAGCCTAGACATCAAAACGGGAACATAGCAGCAAGTCAAAGGCGTACCTAGGATGGTCGAGTCAATCACTAAGACCTGATTAGGGGAAACCATCCTCATCTGCTTCAAACAAAGCACTATAAAGGAACAAGATATGTACATACAGAGGTTCTCTCACCCCATCTACATAGCTGAAGAGGTAAGCACAATGCATAGATGCACACAACCAGTGGCGGATGTAGAGGGGTGGGAAGGGGGGAGCTTCCCCACATGAATTTTCAAAAATTGTGTGGATAAGTGTTAAAAAAAATTTTAATGCCCCCTCTGATTTTATGTCCGAACTTTGTATTGCCCCGGGTGAATCTCTCCGCTGGCTCCGCCACTGCACACAACAAGTGTTACCAAAACAGAAGCAGAACCTGCAAGCTTTAAAGAATGCTTGGAATGACAAGCCCAGAATACATAAGAGAAACTGTCATTATAAGGAAAAAAAAGATCAGCTGCCCAATGGTATCAAATATACAGCAGTAGATCCTTAAGGTTTACCGTCAAACTCTTACGCATACCATGAAACGATTTAGTTATTTACATATGGCATACTTCTAACCGATGCAACTCCGAACACACAAAAAAAACTAGACTGGCTCCAAAGCCTCACAAAACCAAACACGAAATCCTAGGAGAGGCACAGAGTATTGAAGCTAAATTACAAAAGCAGGTAGAGGTTTCTTCCTGATCAAAAAAGCTCTGTGCATAATCTCCCATAATAAATACTATGCAACCTAATTCAAGTAGCGATTGAAAAGCTACGGGTAGAGCATTGCAATCAATGGTCTACACCATAAAAAGATATTTGAGATCATCAACTGTCAGTCTAGTGGCAGAGCTTCCACCATGATCTTCACCATACGCAGATGCAACAATCTTCCTTTTCTCTTCCTGATGATTTTTTAAAAAAAGTTGAAAATGATTGTGCTGAATTAATCTGCATAGGAAACTACAAGGACACTGAAATATTGCGTAGAATACCTGAAGTGACAAGATTCTATCCTCAACGGTGCCTTTTATAGTAATGCGAGTTACACTAACTGGCCGAGTTTGTCCAATACGATGTGCACGATCAATAGCTTGATCTTCCGTTGTCGGATTCCACCAAAGATCCAAAAGAATAACATGACATGCAGCTACCATATTCAACCCAAGGTTTCCAGCTTTTAGCGACATCAGCATCACCTCTACCTGTTATTAGACTTTTCACTGTTAGACACCTTCCATGATTCAAGAGAAACATATCTAAGATATTCATATCACTCACATCTGGATCATTGCAGAATTCTTTTACAGCTCTGTCTCTTGCTGCTAGGCTCATTGTACCATCTAATCTTCTGAATTCAATCCCATTTTCAAAAAAACTCTGCTCAACCAAGTCAAGCATACCCGTCCACTGAGAGAATACTATCGTCTTTATTGGCCCCTGGCTAGGTGAAGATGACTGAAGACTCGTTGGCTCTATAATGGTAACATCGTCGTCATCGTCATGTGGCTGTGAGGAAGAAGAAGGCATTTGACCATGTTCGGAAAGGGACTTCAGGATATCTAGGACAGCTTTGATTTTTGATGAACTAAACTCGCTTTTTCGGAAAACTGATTTGTCCTGTGAAGAACTACAGCCTATATCATTGGTGATGCATTTTCGCAGGGAAGATTCAGAGAAAACAACATCACGCCCAATGTCTTCTCTGCATCTCCGTACAGGGCACACGTTCTCATCCCCAGTGATATGTTCTGAAACACACTGATAGCAAAATACATGGCCGCACAGCGAAACAACAGGGTTTTCTGGTGGATCCTGCAGATAAACAGGTAACAAGAGTAAATATTTTCAGAACTGGCATTCGAATAAGAGAGACTAGTGAGCCTGAGGACAGGCTTTTTCTTAGCTCTCAAACACTCTGTATTTACATCACATATGTTGCAGATGGCGGATGATGACTCTAAACGATTGAGCAGGTTGATTCGAGCCTCCCTAGGGAGTCTTTCGACTGCTTCTTCTGATTCTTTGCCAAGAGGATCTGAGTTATATCCGTGAACAAGTTGTGGGTGGTCACAAGCTTGGCGTAAACGCAAAAGCATCAGAAGAATATTTCCGTAGTTTTGGCCCAAAGTTCCTGCAGCAGCATAAGCCTGCAAAAGAATATATTAATCATCTTATCAGGCACCAAAGTGCACATCAAATTCAAACCAAGTATGAACTTATAAATTGTGGAGAAAGAAAAAAGAAAACCTTGAATTGTGATCGTGAATCTGCTTCAAGCTTCTTGTAGAAAGACCGCTCCTCCACTGAAAAGTCCACCTTGCTCAAACTAATTTTCTTTGGAGGTAGATTAATAATGGGTTTCCCATCAAGCAATGTTCCTAGATATCAGAACAGGAGATATTTAGCACAAATCATCAACTGCATTCCAGCAAGAGTTAAGATAACATAAAATAATGTTAAACAGATTGTGAAGCCCAGACCACCAGAAATCACTCAAGAGATGATCGGATTACCTTTGGTACGGCGCAGCATAATAGCCTTTAGAACAACTTGAAGCTTCTTGTAACCATGAAGAGAACTTTTGGAAATCGGAACCTTGATTGTATGGTAAAATGACTTGTACACGGCATATGGATTATATCTAAGGAACCTGAAATAGCTGTATAGATCATCAATCGTATTTTGAATTGGCGTTCCAGACAAACACCACCTCCTCTTGGCTCGAAGAGTGCAACATGCTCTTGCTACTTGTGTTGTATGATTCTTGATTGTCTGAGCTTCATCTAGTACTACTCTGAGCCACCCAACTTTTGATAAAGTACCACAATCAGAGTCAAAAGAAGAACCGTCCACGCTTTTTCTACCTCTTTTCTTACTCTTCTTACTGGCCTTCATTGCAACCTTGCGTTTCTTCTTGTTGAGACCATGTTTTTCGTTATTGTCTTCATCGTTCTCATCCTCGTCCAACAAAGACTGTTTGGGAACTTCATTTGTAACAATGGCGTAAGTTGTGACAACCACATCATAATTTGCTAATTCAATAGGATCTTTGGTTCTATTGCCACCATGGTAGACTAAAACAGAAAGTTTGGATTCATCAGAAACCTTCTCATCAAGCTCTCTTGCCCATTGCCTCACAAGACTCGCTGGACAAACGACTAATGTACCAGCAGCTGGTCTCTTTCTTTTGAATTCCCTTACTGAAGTGCTCGCTTCTTCATCTTTGACTTTCTCCGTATCTGAACTGTCATTCTCATCACTATCACCAACACTCAGAACTGTGGTCTCGCTGTTGGTTAAAACCTTGAGCTCTGTTTTTGTATGGCTTTCATTCTCATGCTTTGCATTTTCTGACTCATCATCAGCATCCAGGTCCAATATTTCAGCTTCTGCCTTGATAGACAGAACCGTGGTTTCACTGTTGCTTGAAATGAGCTCTGGTTTTGCATGACTTTTACTTTCATACTTTGCATTTTCTAAGTCATCATCAGCATCCAGGTCCAATATTTCAGCTTCTTCCTTACTTGAGATTTCAGACTTTAATTGTGACTCAAACTTTTGCTTCAGGATAAGAGCAATCATCGAAACTGTTTTACCAAGTCCCTGCAAAAAGTGACGCTACGTAGTTTGAGGGGGAATATCCACGTAACAGATATTAACTGGGGAAGAGATTTAATTATACGTGACCTGATCATCTGCTAATATCCCTCCCGAACAGTGCAAACTACTTGTTTCCTTCTGAAACATCCATGCCAATGCAATTTTCTGACAAGCAACAGTATTTAGTACACAAACCAGTTTCAAGGGCCAATAAATGGTAACATTAAAACATTACAATACCTGATGCCTCATAAGAGGAACTGAAAGAATACCAGGAGGTAGATCAATTTCGGTCCTGGGTTGATTCAAATCCTACAGGATTAACATACTTTATTAACAAAAATTGCACTGAATATACTACCGAATACCAAGTTGATTATGGAACAACACCAAGCTCTCAACATATTTACAACGCACCTGTGTAAAGTCGAAAATGAATGCTACTTATAAAGTCAATGATCTAAAATATCATATATTTGTGAAAATAAATAAAGCAGTTCGTTGCATAACTAGGATACAAAGTATAAATTGAGTAGATTCAGCATGGTGACTCCAGCATCTATGAGATGCCAGATAAACATACAATGTGACCATAAATCTGACAAATATTAAAACCAAAAAGAGATGAGCCAAAATTTGGAGCTGTGCATTGCACCATATTCACTATTGCAATCATACCAAGAGAAAGGAGTCAGAAAACTGTAAAACTGGTACAATGCAATCCAAAAAAGAAGAGCCAAGTGTTGAAGACCATAACATAAGAGAAGATGGAGTTACCTGTAGGGCAGCCTGATAGATCAGCCTCTCATCGTTCTCAGAATTCCTATCTTCACCAACGCCAACCCTGTGGATTGGATCGCTTGGACCACCATAATGTAAAGGAGAGGAGGCAGATGTACCATGGGTGGTCATAGATGGAGGAAGAATCCTAACCCCATTCATACCACGGTGAATTCCTATCTCAGAATGAGCTCCACGGTGACGATCACCAAACGCAGTCTTGTTGCTTACAGCTAGACTACTACTATAATCCGCACCAAAGCGACTAACATTGCCTTGAATTACACTGTTACTAATAGAACTTCTTGGAGGAACAGGAGTGCTATTAAAAGATGGTGGAAGAGTTCTTTTCAGAGGAAGCTTCTTCTCATAATCTACACCAGAAGGAACACTGGAAGTCCTCGAGTTAACATTCCCTGTAGTACTAGTTCTAGAGCTGTCTCTTGGCCGAGATGCATAACTTGGAGCACCATAGCGAGAAACAGGATTTGTAGGTCTAGCTTTAGCTTGAGTATTACCAGCCTTTTGAGGAAAACTACTGCTGCCTGATAAAAACAACACACAAAGCAATGTGGTTTGATTACTCCCATAAAGCTAACATAAGTGAGAGAGATGGAGAGAGTAATAATACCATCTAGCCAAGGGGGATTCTTCCTGGTTCTAACTTCTTCCTTAATGGGCTTTGATACCTCCTCCTCCTCTTCATCACTACTACTACCTGAACTTATCTCAATAGCAGATTCCATCATGAGATCTCCTTCGTCTTCTTCACTCGAGCCTCTAAGAAACCGAAACAGCCTGCCAATGCAAAAACATTCTCCAAATTGAAACCCCATCACATAAAATACGAAAGCGAAATCAGTGCATTGTTAAACGAACTGACGCTCAACAACGAAGCTAATCGAATCAAGCGAAAGCCCCTTGAAACAGATCCAAATGCTAAAGGAAACAAAACGAAACCAAGAAGCAATGGCGGGATAATGGAAAACTAAACAGGGAATTTCGACTTTTGTAAAACCCTAACGGTCAGGTCAAAAGTTTTTTTAAAAAAAAAGTAAAAGAGACTAAAGAGGAAGAAGAAGAGAAAGAGTACCAAGGAAGCAGCGAGTTGGAGAAGAAGGAAGCCACTGTGCATAGAGTTTTTTTACCCTTTCTGTCACGACGGCTTTGTTGCGATTTGGACGGCGAATAGAGGAAATGTGACAGGGATGTGTCCCTTTCAATTAAAAAAACTTTACTAATTACCATTCCAACAAAAGAGTATGGAAACAAAGGTTAAAAACAACCCTTGCCCGGATCAAAATCCTAGAAAGGACCATACTGAGTCCAAAAAATCTATTCATTGTTTTATGATTTCTTTTTAAATTAAATTTAATAAAAAATTGGATAAAATGTCTTTGAGGTTTAATATTTTTAACTTATTTACCAACGCAACCATCTAAAGTCGAACTCAAATCCAATATACCCAAAACTCAGTCCAAATCCAACTAATCTTTAAAATATTAAGTTTATTCTATTAATTTTACAGTTATACTAGTTTTACAGTTGTATTAATTGTACAATTTTATTACTTATACAAGTTATATCAGTTGTGTTAGTTGTACGGTTGACATCTTAAATAGAACTTTTCATTTAGATAGACAAAATTGGCAGAAAAAATATGAACGAGATTTCACCAAAGTTGGCGTATCTAGGACCAGACTGTGGATCTACCGCCTTCGAGGCCACCTATGGAGGCATCCAAGAGCAACAAAATGCCAGCTTTGAAAAGAAGGTTTGGCTCTAGAACCTTAGCCACCAAAATTATTATTCTTTGTGTGGTCTGTGAAACTTATCTATCATAACTATTATTTGTTGTACTAGTTGTAAAATTTAGTATGAAATTATTTGTTTTAGTAGTTGTACTAGTTGCAGTAAGTATACTATTTTCAAAAAAAAATAGTTTCAACTTTTTCTCTCGAAACTTTAAGAAGTAGCTACGAAACCGGAAAATGTTTCAGAAAAATAGGATTCAAAAGAGCATATTGTAAATGATGATATAGTTACCATGACAATGTTGTACTTTCTTTGCAAATGAATGGTATAAGTAGTATTACTAGTTTAACTACATTAATATTAGTTTCACTGGTACAACTGGTTTTACTGTGATAATAATAGTTATACACAGTTTAAATATGACAATATTTGAGTTGTCTTAATATTAGATGGTAGACTTCTCACTTCGATAGTACGAGAGTAATCTTTGTTTCTTGTACCATGCCGAAAAGGAGATTGAGAATTGATGAATGAATTCACAATTAAAATGTGATAAACAATTCAAACGTAATAACACATAGTTGTATCAATTTTTAAAATGTACAATTGTGTATAAAGTTATATCAGTATCCACGTTCTCATGGTCTATCATATCACAACCTTCTTCAGACCTCAGCCTCATCGACATCATCATCCTTTTGGTTTTGAACCGTCTTCTCGTTTTGAATCTGCTCAACGTTTTCATGCATGTTCAGATTCTCAATCATAAGTTAAATAGTCCAATGAAATAGAATTATAATTTCCTTATGCTTTGGTTTGTGTATGTCGCAGGTCAGAGGAGAAACATAACATTATAAAGAAGTCTACAATACTGGTTTTGCTGCAAACGTTCAAACCATAGGTCAAGTATTGAAGAGTTCAATGACCTAGATTTCTAAATACCTATATATATGTCACAGATCGGAGGAGAAACATAACATTATAAAGAAGTCTACATGACTGGTTTGAGTATTTACCACATGTTCCATGATCATATCTTCACCGTGAACATCTGCACAATCATCTTCACTCAAATACTCATGTCAGGATCAAGAACGTCATCGTCGTCTTTTTGAACCCCCTCGTTTTCATCGTGTTGGAGCATCACCCCGAAATTTTGTTGGACGTTTGCATTCTGAACCAGATTATGCTGCACGCGTTCTGAACCAGATTATGTTGCACGTTTCCGTTCCTATTCACGTCATGCAGCTCTGGAAAGATCTCTTGGCCCGCTCCGTTTCCGCCATTTCCCTTGGGTGGTCTTCATGATTTCCATGTAGCAACCTTCTTGGCGAGTTCTTAAAGCATTGAGTCGATTATGTTATTGTTATTGAGTTCTTTGAGCACTGAGTTGATTCTGCTATTGTTCTCTATTTATCTACGTTAATGAGTAAAGGAAGCTTGCAACTCAAAGTTTGAAACGACTTAGCAAAACTTGTATTACAAGAATTACGACGCATTTTTTGTCAAACAAAAAAAAAGAAATACGATGTAGTTTTCTTTCAACCGTGGTTTAAACAATCACATGATGATTATATCCTCTTTAATTATAAGATTCACACTGGAATTTTCATTGCTATTATGGCTTATGTAGATGACATAATCATCATAAGAAGTGATAACAACATACTTCCTATATTGCAGATTCAATTGAACATCTATTCTATTAAAACTGAAGTACAAATTTGAATTAACCCTAAATGTTTCTCAATAATTACAATGATATGCCATTGAGTTAATTAATATAATAAATATTATTTATTTTGGAAGTAACTGATATAATCAATGTCATTATTGTTCCACAAAATATTCCTAAAATCAGTGTCTTTGTTTCCTAAAAATCAATATCATTCACGCTAATTTAACTTAGCTTAAGGTGAGCTTAATTAATTTCAATCACACTAACCATAAATATATCAAATTTTTTTATTCTCAAAAGTTTTCTTAACTAACAAGAAATTGTACTAGCCTTAATATAATTATTATAAAATCAAGTTTATAAAATTAAAAACAAGAATATACCTTTGATATAATTGATTCTACAATTATGACAATCTATCATTTGAAATATGAGAGTTTTTATTCTAATACCATCAAATGAACGAATTCTTTTCATATTGGTACAAATCTGTACAGCTTAATCTTAACAAACAATAATCAAAGAATTAATAGCCATTTAATCTATCTTTTAAAAAATGAATGATACTATTTATGAGGTAGATTCTGAGTTGTAATCAAAGAAAAATAAAAAATTTCACTTAAAGTTAGTGATAGAGATTCCTTTCTCTTATGTTTATCATTACCGCTTTACATAATATACAAAATTTACATAATATATATGTTATATATTGTAAATAAAATCTTTAATTATTTTCATATAAACAAAAATCAAATAAAAATTGTCCACCAACATTGCTAATAAAGTTACACAATATACAAAACTAAGTTATATATTTTTTTAAATAATTTTGTTATATAAACAAAATGAAAAATTTAAATAAATTAAAATATACCCGCACGGGTGTGCGGGTTTAGGCTCTAGTCAATACTATTAAAACAGAAGGCCCTTTTTTGAGGTGCCCTTCTTTTTAAAAGTATTTACAGATCTTTGCCACTGCTTTATTTAAAACCTATGATTTTTATTAAAATCCTAAACAAATCTTTTTAATTATAACAAAATCTATTTAATCTAACAGTATTTAATTTTAAACTTTTAAAATAATCAATCGAAAATAGATACTCATATTTTAACTAATCCTTAATTTTAGGATTGATTTGTTTGTTACATTATTTTTCATCTATTTTGAAAACTTAAAAATACTTTTAACATCTGAAATTAATTTATAATTACAAAATACGTGAAAAATATTTTCAAAATTTTTAATTATTTATATGTGTTGCACTTATCATTTAAATTACTACATAAATGTGAATTTTTAATTTGAAACAAAACGTACAAAGAACTTATTTGATAAATAAATTTGTAAACTTCAAACATACTATTTAACAGCTACTCATAATACTGATACATATTATAAAATCATAGAAATAATTATTCTCTAAATCAATATGACATTAATTTGCTAAATATATGCGCTTAAAAATTATAATTTTACATAAATTTTAAATAGTTTTAAAATCAATATTTAAAATATCTAAATTAAATTAAATTTCCAAAATCAATCTACAATTAATGAGTACAATTTTTTCAGTTATTATTTACAGGTTTTTCCATTAAACATGTAAAATATTTATCGAGTACAAACAGGTCTTACAAATACATTTTTCATTTCTATTGTGATCTAAAAACGAGTTAATAATTTTATCAGAAAAATCAATACTATTAAAACACAAGAGACTTTTTTTTAAACCATCTTGAAGTTTTGAAGTATTTATAACTCCATGCCATTGATATATTTTTAATATACTTTTTATTTAAATCAAAACTAAATCTATTTAAACTTAACTAAATCTACTTAATCTAACAATAGAATCTCATACTTAAACTAGCCCTTAATTTTAGCATGAAATTGTTTATTGTATATTGTTTTTTTCTATTTTATAAACATAAAAATATTTCAATATATTTTTAATATACGAAATTAAATTATTATTATTAGAAAATGTGAAAATATTAATATCTTAAAATATTTATGTATTGCAGTTATCATTTAAAATGGCCACATAAATGTTAATTCTTATGTTATCTGATACATATTTTAGTTTTATAATTAACCTTTCAAATATATAATATAACATTAGCTTTAATTTGTTTTTTTTTATTTTTACAAGAAACGACCAAAATTAAAATTGAGATCAATATATATGATTTAGGCAATTTTTTTTAAAAAAAATCAGTTAATTTAATACGGTCACAATTTAAATCATTGTATATTTATTTAATAAAAAGAAAATATTTAAATATTTAGGATTTATCAACCATACATCAACATAACTTATATCTCAGACCAAAAATTTAGGATTTATCAACCATACATTAATTTATTAAATATTTTACATAGACATTAAATTTATAAATTAACAAAGCACATAATGTTAAAATACAGTTTAACATTGTTTAAGTGGAATTTTTATAGAAAAAAATATTAATATAAACTCATTAAGTTTAACAACTTTTAAATAGGTTTTCGGTTAAAAATATTTATTAAATGTGATTCTACTTAAAGTTAGTGAAGACCATATTAACCCATATATATATAAAATTATTTTTTGAACATTTTTCAAAAAATTTGTTCGGCTTTCAATGCGGGTTGAATTTGATATTGGTTTTTAGATTTAACACGTTATAAACCATTCGATTATATAGGTCAGGTCTAATAGAGTATCAAACTTGATATTCGGGTCAATTACGAGTCAGGTTTTCTGGATACGAGTATTCTTGATTAATTATATTAGTTAACTATGAAAAAATATAATATGTTGTATACTTTAGAAAAAAAATTTAAATTAACTTCTGAAATGCATATGACACAAATGTATAGTTATGCAACTTGACATATTTAATATAGTTATCAAAAATTATATTTAACTAATACTAAAACACAAATATGATTATAAAAAACATCACAAATATAAAACTAAAATTTTCAAAAAAATTAAAACAGAAAATACCCGTCCTTTGATAGGACGGGTCATGCTATATGCAGACCCGTCATGCTATATGCAGACCCGTCATGCTATATGATAGGACGGGTTGGTAGATATTGGATTGCGGGTACCCACCGATCCGAAAAGTATTTAAAAAAAAAGTAAAAAGAAAAGTAAACACTTTTAAAAATATATGGTAATTTTTAAAAAAAATTAAAGAATATATAATTTTTATTATAAATATATTTTTATTTTTATAATAACTAAATTAAATAATTATTTTTTAAAAATTTATAATCCGCAGATAACCGCAAAATTAAACGGGGAGGATGCCGATATAAATTATTTGTTTGCGGATTGTACGAATCATATTTTTGACCAAAACAAAATTGAAATCTGCAGGTTGGCGGGTTCGACCGGCAACTCAGCCCTAACCGAACGTATACCGGATCAATTTTTTTAATTTCTACTATTTAATAAAATATATTTTTATTAACATTTACACACAAATATGATTATAAAGAAAAGTACAAATATAAGCAGAAAGAAACACAAATATAAAAATCAAATTAAAAGAAAAAACATACCCGCCCTCTAAAGGGCGGGTCAGAATCTAGTATTCTATTAAAAGAGGAACATTCTAAAAAAATCTAGTTATACAAGTTGTTTGGACCTTTTCATATTAGACTTAATTTTTTTGGTCTTACAATTACTTACTCTAATTATACACAATTAATAACTCCAACTACCTTTTTGTGTTACAATGAAATTAACTAAACCCCCTAAAATCGTGGGATCACAATTTTTCTTTGCGTAGGATATTTATGTCACTAAGATCACAATCATATATAATCTAAAGTAATATTCCATATTCTATATATCTACTAATAATATCATTAAACGTATTGTATCATGACATCTTACATTATATAGTTTCAAATATTAAAAAATTAAAATTTGATTTTTAAAATTCGTAAATCATATGTTAAAACAAAATTATATATATGTAACATTAACTTAATTTTTATAAAAAGTATTATGATAAAAAAAATTATTAAGAAAGTTCAAAAATACTAAAAATCCTACAAATATGTACTGAATTAGTTAAAAAAATTCCACCAAGAAAATCTTAAACCATGTCAATTTAACAAATATAACTCTTATAAAATATACACAAAATATAATGTGAGAGTAGGTTTGGATATTCGGGTATTCGGGTATTTGGATCGGTTCCTTTCTATCTTGGTTCTTTGTGTCCTAAACATTTGGATTAAAATAGATATTTTTTTTATTCGGATTTAGGTCGGTTCCTTTCATGTTCTGATCGGTTTGGAATCATAATTCAAATAAGTGTAAAATACATGTTGTAATATTTGAGTACTTAGCAGGTCTAGGTCAGTTCAGATATTTAAGTTTTGAAAAAGATGGAAGTACCCCAAAACCTGAATAATGATCTGAAACTTGAAAAATATTCGAGAACCCAACAAATACCCAAAATAAATTCAAATACACAAAAAGATCTGAAATACTTCCCGAGATATAAGCCCAGAAACCGAAAGTATCTAAACTTTTAGCTGAATAGCCAAATATATTTTTGAAAAAAAATCTAAAATTTTACATGAAACTTGAAAGAATAACTGAAAACTCAAACCCAAAAAAATATCTAAAATACTTAAACATATCTGAAATACCCAAATATACGTAATATTTACAAAACCTTTCATATGATTTGGGTACCCGTCATGGTCTTGGGTAGGATCTGTACCGAACCAAGAACTACTGGTCCAAAAATTACCCAATATGTACATTTCAATGGATCCGGATCCGATCAGTTTTTTTGGAATCGAATAAATGCCTAGGCTTGAGAAAGAGAGAGAGAGACATACAAAAAAATCTCAAATAAATTAATTCATAAATTATATAATTTTAGACAGATTCTCTTCTTCTATATAATACGATTCTGTAACATAGTAATGTACACGAATTACAAAATACTAATTTCATATTAAACTTTATCTATAATCCAAAAAAAATCCGCGCTTTCGGATAATGGTCTAAATCCCACAAATACACTAGATACGATTAGATCTCAGGTATGATCCATACCCGAACCGAGACCCACATATCCACAAATATCCAATAGGTACTTTTCCCTAGATCCAAACCCAAACCAAATCTATATTTCTAGATTAGTTTCGACTGAGTTTTTTGGATTTTGATAAAATTTTCATACCTGAGAATGTGATACATAAGAATGTACATACAAAATTTCAAATAAATGTATATAATTTTAAATGAATTCTCTGTTTCGATATAATACATATTTTGTAATATAATACTGTACAATCTCAAAATACTAATTCATATCAATTTTTTTAATCCCACAAAATCCGCGCTTTCGAAGCGCGGATCAAAATCTAGTGATTTCTTTAAGATCAAAAAGATCTTGGTAATCTCCAATACTTTTTTGGTCACGAAATTGTTCGATCCTCCAAAATTATTTCAGTCTGTCAACAAAAGTATGTTTTGGAGCTCTTATAGATACATAATTCCTTGGTCGTAAACCATACTCCATATCTAAGAATCTTAATCATTCATTGCACAAAGATAATACTCCTCTCTTGACAGATGCAGAGGGGTAACAGACGATTAATGGACAAGCTTTTATATCTCTTTTCAACTTGTCCTGACATCGATATGTTGTCACTAAACTTTGCCATTTCTGTTAAGCTCCCAGAGAGGTACATTGCCAAGCTGCTTGTGAGATTCTCAGGTATCTCAGTGGAAGTAATGGAGCATGTCTTTTCTTTTTATCTGACCCGAATCTTTCAGTCAGTGGTTTTACTGATTTAGATTGGATAGTAGATCCATATATTATACTATCTGTTTCAGCTTATGACACTTTTCATTGACCTCAACTGAGGCTTGGATATAGAACTATGTGTTTTGCTACAAAAGAATTTATCTAGCTTACGAGTATTCTGAAGGATCTCCATATACTTTCACCTTTCCTTTTCCAATTTTCCCGGTTCATTCTCATATTATATATATACTCATTTTACATATTCTACACAATAATTGAAGATGAACTTTATTTACTCTTTCCTCTAAAAGGGTATGTGCCGTCTCCACACGTAACACAAGCGACTTGTGTTCATTGAAAGAGTGAAGTTCAAGAGTGTGTGTTGCGTATTGAATCAGCTCGTCTTCATGAGCCCCAAATCTCAACTCTAAGCTGATGTTGATTTAATCTCATCGACGCCATACATAGAAGTGGATTTTCTTTATATTTCTATTTATATCTATACTATTAAAGTACAATCACATTTGGATTTTTTACTAAACATGCCCTTTCTTTAACTCACATTGTTTATTTCATTAAGGGCAATCAAGTAATATTAATAACATATCTATATTGGGTCATTTTTTTTATCCAGTCCACTCCCCACATCAGATCTTTTTTGGGCCATTTGGGCCGATCAAGAAATCATATCCAATTTTTATTTTTTCCTCCAAGTTCAAATAATTTATTTTCAATCATTCTTAATATTTTGTGTAGTGAAAAAAAATTAATCACTTAATTATTATGTTTTTTTCTTTTTAATATAACTTAAGCATTCATAAAAAATTTTGAATTTTTTCATTGAAAAGTATAAATCTTTATTAAGAGTATATAATTTTTTATTTAAAAAATTAACAACATAATAAAATTAAGTTATACCAACTTAGTTCATTAAAAATAAACTTTAATTTTCTAAACATAAATACTCATTAGACCTGAACGTTCGGGTATCATGTTTTTCGGGTTTTGAAATTAAACTCCATTCAGATATTA
Organism: Raphanus sativus; assembly: GCF_000801105.2. NCBI lineage: Eukaryota > Viridiplantae > Streptophyta > Magnoliopsida > Brassicales > Brassicaceae > Raphanus > Raphanus sativus. The sequence continues at coordinate 8,589,367 of NC_079515.1, read as the reverse complement.
TAAAATTTTGGGTCGGGTTCGAGTCGGATCTTTTCGGGTGGGTTCGGTTCTCATGCATAAGAACCTGAAAATAACCAAATAACCAAAGTATCTAAAACGGGTTTGGTTATTTGTACTCAAAGTAACCAAAGTATCCAATTCGGTTCAAATTTTTGTATCCAAATTACTCAAAAGTAACCAAAAATAACCAAAAATATCCAATCTATACAGTTTTTTGGATAAACTTTTATCGAAACTATCATATTTTATCCAAAAATACTCAAAAGTATTGAAAATAACTACTATATTTAACTTATAATATTAATTTAAAATATTAAAATAATTATAAATATAATTATAGCATAGATTTTTAGATATATATATATATATTCACATTTGAGATATCTTCGGGTACTCATTCGGTTCTCGGTTCGGGTCGGGTTCGGGACCGGTTCTTCGGATATAGCAATTTAGAATTCATTCGGATATTTACCCCGGGTCTGATCGGGTTTGGAACCCTGATTTTCGGGTCGGTTTCAAGTTGGTTCTTTGGATCCGGATATTGTGCTCAGGCCTATACTCATTTAAAATGAAACACGATAAAGAAAAATAAAAGGCTTAAGCCTTTTATAAAAAAACAAATATATGAAAATATGACATTTACTAAATATTTGTCAATTTTTAAAAAAATAAAGGAAAATAAATCCGCGCTGTAATTAAAAAAAATAAAGGAAAATAAACCCGCGCTTTGAAAGCGCGGGTCAAAATCTAGTTAGACAAATTACAATCTCTTTATCTCGGACCAGACAACTCAACATATCATGAAGATTCTCAGTAGAACCAAAGGATCCAATCAGAGGTGGGATGAGAAGACAGCTCCACTTCCTGCCTGATAATTTCCACTCTCTGCCACTCGTCCGGTTTCTCAGCCAACCGTCATCTTCAAGCATTCGAACAACAACGTCAGACATCTTAGGACGTTCCATTGGTGAGCTCTGTGTGCAGAGAAGATCCACTTGTATGAACTGTTCTACTTGTGTTTTTGTGTAATTTACGTGCATATCAGGATCCACAAGCATCTCCACAGTTTTTTCTCCTTCAAAAGCCATCTCATTTCACGTGAGAAATAAGATCAATTGAGATATTTAAGCTTTGCGAGTTTATTAATGGGCTCTAACAGATAATCAGTACCCAATCTAGAAGCATAACGTCATCGTCATTGGCCAGTCTTGCAAGATCAAAAGCTCTCTGAACTGTGATCAGTTCCAAAAGCATGATTCGTAGCCATAAACATCGGTTTTCTTTGAAGATTTTCTGGTACTCAATGTGTCCAATAGTCCCACGTACAGCCCTAATAGTCCCACGTACAGCCCGTGTCTTTATAATCGTAGCTAAACCGAAGTAGCCTACCACAGCTTCAAACTCTTCGTCCGGCAGAAAATTAGCAGCTTTCACATCATAGGCGAATGATTTTTTGGGTCGCAATGATCATGAAGATAAGACAAACCCCTCCTAGCGCAGTTTGATGTCTTATTAGCCAGGCTAAAGGTAACTGTGATGGTAGACGTTCTGCAATCCATTTCAAGAAATTGAAAAAGATGGATAAAACATTTTATTTGCAAACTCTAAACACTGAGGTTACCTCTCAAACAAGAAGCAACACTTCCATTAGCCATGTAAGGGGTAAACAAGCAATCTCTCGGTAACCTAAGAAGATTTCTGTGAACAGCCATGCTTATCATCTCCACTTCTGTTTGAAACTGGAGATGGCCACCTGGTGTGAGCTCTTCTTTAAGCTGTTTGACTGCCACAAGTGTTCCATCAGCGAGAAACGGCCTTTGAAGACTTTACCGAACCCACCTCGTCCCAAGATGTTTTTTTTATTTGCTGAAACTCATGGGTCCTCTTTGGCTGCATCATTAATAATAGTTACTTACTAAACCAAATTCTCCAATAAAAAAAAAGAAGCTTTGGACTATTTTAACTAATCAGGAACATCAAAGAAGAAGTCTTGAGGTTTTCTCCTACGCCACCAAACAAAAGCCAATGCAGGGGCAGCAAATAGTAAAGGAGCCACTCCTCCCGCAATGGCTCCAGTTAGAACTATATCCACCTTAATAATAAAACAAAAGTTTTCTTTTACAAAAAATTTAGCGTAACAACCAATAGTGAACTATTCATAAAACAATACCTTGAGTGAGAACAATGGTGGAGGGAGGAGGAGAAAATTGGGGAGATCCAGGGCAAGGACTGCTCGTAACTGGGCCGCATAGTACTACTACTGCCTGAACTGATTTCAATAGCAGATTCCATCATGGGATCTTCTTCGGCTTCACTCTTCTCAGCAGTCGAGCTTCTAAGAGAAAAAAAAAACAAAAAAGGATGATTAGAGAAAGAAAATGATAAGACATACTTGCTGAGACAGAGCAGAGCTACAGAGCCATGAAGACCAACTCTTAGATTATTGATTACTTGTTCTCTATTCTCAAGAGTTCAAACTTGTACCATTCTTTCCCGTCTCACTAATACACTTCATTAAACGGAATTTATGGTCTCTCGTTCATATATTTTTTTCTCTCATCATGAAAGTCATGTAACAAATGTCGATCAAGTAAAGCATGGCATGGCGTGACAGTTTGGAGTCTTGTCACAAAAGTGATTCTCATACAGTACCATCTCAGTAGTTTCATCCGCTTTAGAGTTTAGCAGAAGATGTATAATTAGCATAAAACAGACATAATGCAAAGGAGTGGGATGCACATTTTGAAACCATACTAACCACCTTGTCACACATTTTTATTTAATCCACAACGGATTGTTATGATTTCATTAAAATAAGTAGGAATAACAACAATATGCGATAAAATGACCATCCAAAGTCAACAATATGGCAATAAAATAACCATCAAACCTCTTGTATGATGATTTCATTTACAGGGTGGCTTGATGACTAAAGAAGCAAGACTACGACAAATCTCCTTTTTGACATCGTTCAAGAGAGGCCTAACCAGCTCACGAGTAATAGTTTTATCAAGTTTTATCACTTGAGAACCACTTGTTGTGTCAAAGAGAGACTTCCACAAGGGAAGAAGAATCTCAGACTCTATTGCTTCCCTAGCAAACCCATTTGCCTCCGAAACATGCTTGACAGGCCTCAAATTCTCCTCTAGCTTCTTCAGCTCTTGGTTGTATTGTTCAAAAACAGAGGGTTTCACTAGGCAACCGATTTCGAGAGTGGAAACAATGTGAGCCAAACCTCTGATCGCAGAAACAAAATCCTGTTGAAACGTCCTCATCAGTTGTGATTGACTGGATTTTCCACCATCGATGTAGACTCTGTTCTTGGGTCTGATATAGGTTGCAAACACCTGTTGTGTAACACGCCACAGCCGTCCTACAACGGGACCGCGACGATCCATCTTTGTTTTAAACAATATCCAAAAACAGAAGTGTGTCATACAACGTCTGTCGTCGGATAATATGAACATTGCTTCAGCCATAAAGAGCGAGAGCTCAACTCCGAGTCGCACAACTTCTTCTTTCTGCTCCTTCTCTTTGGCGACATCAGCAGTAGTCCTGTAAATATATAATTATAAGAAAAAAGTAAGGGGTTTAAGACATCCTCTCAAAGGGAATGAATATCACACTGACCCATTAGTGAAAGGGGAACATCCAGCCTGTGGTAGTTTCTTTGTGTGATCAGTCATCTGTTTCAAGATATAAATCTAGCAATATATATATATATATATGGAGAAGAACCCTAGATCGTAACTGTAGCCTTTAATTTTTTATCGACTGAAAACTTAACTATTCGAATCAGGCTTATCGATTCCTATTTATCCTTTTTTTTTTTGTTGAGACGGTCAAAACTGATTTGTCATCTCACCGCCTCCGTTTACGGGTTTAGCATTTATCTAAGATTAATGTAGATAAAAAAAAAAAAAAATCTCAACCATTCCCACAATTATCTTAACCGTTTTTTAGAATTTGATTCCTCCATATTCACTATTACAATCATACCAAGAGAATAAAGGAGCCAGAAAACGGTAAAGCTGGTACAAGGGACACAACTTGTGTAACGCAAGACATGCAATCAAAAAAGAACAGCGAAGTGTTTTAAGACCATAACATAAGAGAAGATGGAGTTACCTGTAGGGCAGCCTAATAAGGTTATACAGAATCGAAATATGTGTTCCATTTCCAATTATCCCGCCAATTCTGCTTACTCCTTTTTGTATCCGGGCCGTAAATACAAAAAAAAATATATATATTTTCTCCTTCTTAATCGAACCACAAAACAAAACAAAGACTTCAACCAGTGAACATTTGATGAACAAGAGAAAAAATAAACAAAATTTATTTGAATAACTGAATAAATAAACATAAAAAAATCATTTTGTTTCTTATTAAATCTAGAGAGATATTTCTTAGAACTTTAAGAATCAGAAATGAAACCCAATGTGTTAGTAATCTGACAAAATTTCAACGTAACTGGCATAAAATTTGAGAAACAATAGATTTACTATTGTTTTGAAAAATCGTGTTTAGCAACTCTAACCAAATTGTTTAAAGAGTAAATTGGATTTAAGAGACACATTCAGATTTGTTACTCTAGGATTTTAGGATCATTTTTTGGGGAAATAGGATTTTGATTTTCTATAAATACCATAGTACCCTTCATTTAGCAATTAAGTTAAATTATTTTTATTTTTTATAATTTTCGTTTATTATTTACCTAATTAAAATAGTAAAAATCAAAATAATTATTTTAACTTAAGTGAAAATAGTAAAAAATAAGAAATAGTAAAAAAAAAGATAAAAAGGGGAAAAGGGGATTTCCCCAACCCTAATTTCATCGATTTCACGATTTCATCCTCTTCTTTGGAGGTCCCCTCTAATGGCGATTCTTCAACTGAACTGAGAGCTGCCTTGTTCTTCGGTTTCTTCTGTTCTTCGATCTCTCCGCCGTTGTCCCTTCTATCTCTTGTCTCTAATCTCCTAAACCGCATCTCCCTCTTCGATATCTTCAGTTCTTCCTCTTCGTCTGTTATCACTTAGACGAAATCCGACTCTTCCTTCTCACAAGGTATTAGATTACTTATTTTGTTTCTCATCTTACACGATTTGCCTTTGATTTGCGATTTGTCTTCAATTTTAAAAGGATTTGCGATTTGTCTTTGATTTGTCTTCCCTTGCGATTTGGCTTCAGTTTGTCTTCATTTGTGATTTGTCTTCGATTTGTCTTCATTTTAAAAGGATATTTCTTCGATTTGCGATTTGCCTAGTATCTTTGAGAGAAAATTCATCACTTCAAAACTTGTACTTGTTGTTGTCCGATTGCTTATATCTCAATTGTAGCTTTGTTTTCTTTGATTGACCTTTGTTTCTTGGGTTAGTTAATCATCTAGTACATCACTTGACATCTTATACTTGTTAACTTTGATTGAACTTTGTTCCTCGGGTTTGTTCCTCGGGTTTGTTCTTCACTTGACATCTTCTACTGTTGTTGTCCGATTTTTGAGATTGATAAACTTTACATGTTCAACTAACAATTGTTTTCATGCCTTGTAGATATGTCTGAGGAGCTACCAAAGAGGATTTTTAATGAGGGCGACGAGCCCCAAGTGACTCAGATCAATAACAACTGCAGGATCGACTACATTATCAAGAAGTTCGAGAAGTGGATGCCAAAGGAGTTTGCTGATGTGAAGAAAGATCCGATTTTCTCTCAGGTTTTCAAGCTTCATGAGAATGGTCTTGGCTACTCCGCGAGAGTGATACACAGCATCTTGTGCAGGGAGCTTTTGACTTACATGATGCACGAGCTATGGTTTGTTTTCGCGCGAAGGCCACATCGATTTTCACTCCAAGAGTTCCATGCAGTGACCGGGTTTGAGTGCAGGACTAGTCTTTCACTTAAGATTGACTTAGAAGACTATGCTTATGACGGTGGTTTCTGGAGCAAGGTCTTGAAGAGGAAAGATGAATCCATTACACTCTTCAACCTGTGGAATAAGGACAAGGCAGCTGTGATGAAGTGGAAGAATGCAGATCGCATTAGACTCATCTACTTGGCCATCATTCTCTGTGTGGTTTTGGCGAGAGATGAGAAGGCCAATATCCCCCTCAAATACATCACACTGGTCATGGATCTCGAGAAGTTTCGGAAGTATCCTTGGGGAGTTGCGGCTTACGACCTTCTCTGCAGTTTGATAGCCAAAAACCGTCACAAACTGAAGGAGAAGACAACAAGTTATGTGTTAGATGGATTCTCCTACGCCTTACAGATTTGGGCTATGGAAGCTGTACCAAAGATTGGGAAGCTTTGTGGAAAGAAACTGGACAAAAGCTTTGCTAATGGTCCTAGATGCATCAACGGGAGGGGAGCTGCAAAGGTTTCATATGATGAGATCAATAGGCTGGAGCAAATCTTTACAGCAGAGGTAATTTTTTGTATTTAAAATGACTCTTCCATGCGGTTTGAAATGAGTTCTTAGGATCTAACTTTCATAACTTTTCTTGTGTAGGATGTCAGCTACCCATACATCTCATGGGAAGGGAATATGGTTATAATCCAAAGTCAGGTTTTTCGCAGAGATGATGATGTCGAGGATGACATGATCAATGTTGTGATGGAGTTGATACGGGCTAAGCATGACTTCAGTGAGCATATTTGGGAATTTGAAGAAACTGAGGTTTCTTTAGATCTTAATGATGACGCACCAGCGAATGTTGAAGCAGCTGAGAGTGAGGAAGAGTTCGAGACTCCACAAGGAACAAATAACCTAAGCTCTACATCAAGAAGGGGTAAGAAGAGGGTCCGTGATCGTGGTATGGAAAAAAGGAAGCATAAGGTTCTCTCTAGTGCACCAAAGCAAGCGCCTTTTAACGAAGACATGAAGGCTTTCGTGACACAGTTGTTTGAAGACAACTTCTCTGCAATGGAAAAGAGGCTACAGAAACAGATGTCCGAGACATTTGAGCAAATGAAGTCGGACCTCATTGCTTCCCGAAAAGAAGCAAGCGTTGAAGTTGAGCATGGAGGGCCTTCACCGTCCAAGGCAACAACGAGCCAACCACCGTTGAGGAGGTCCACACGAGGGGTAAAGAAACTCTAATCTTCGCCAATCTCTGCAATGTTTTTTTCTCTTGTTTATTAGATGGTTTCGGTGTCTGTTTGTGTTATTGTCTTATATGATATCGGCCTGGATTTTGTTGTGTTTTATAAGGTCTCGGTTTGGATGTGTGCTTGATGTGTAAGTGTCTTGTTTGAAATTTTTGTAATGGTTGTGAACTTGTACTAAGATATTTATGTAATGGTTTATTAATGTGATGGATATGTGGTGTTATTTTTGTGTTGTTATGTAATGGTGGTGAACTTGTACTAAGATATTTATGTAAGTGTCTTGCCATTGTGTCTTACAGGAAGCATTTGCGAGTCCAGTTAAATTCAGTCAAGACGATGATATCTTTCGAGGGATAGATACTCAAGGCGTTGAAAATCTTTCTCAGGCTTCGCATGTGCCCGAAGTTGATCCATCTCAGACAGATAAAGAAGAAGATTGGTGGACTTCAATGACTACAACGCGAGGTTCACGAGCTAAAGACAAGACACCACCTCCGTCACAGTGGAAGAAATGGTCTAAAAGAAATGGCAAAGGACTTCAGCTTAGTGATGCACCATTGCCACAAGATGATTCTCCTGAGTCGCAACTGTATTATTTCTCTGAAGAATCATGGGACAGATTCACGCAATGGTCTATGAATCCCATACCTTTGCAAATTGGTCCTACAATCTTCAATTCGACTGTAGCTACAAGGATAGTATGTGCTGGAAAATGGCTTGGAAACGACGTAATAATTTCTTTCTTTTGCTAATTTGATGGATATATCTTCCTTGGTGCTGAGTTTATTTAAATTTTCAATGTTCAGGAAATGGATGCTTATATGTTTATATGGCGAGTTAACACATCTTTGGGACGTTGGGGCCCAACCCGTGTTGCTTTCATGTCCGCTATTTTCAACCTCCAACTCAACGCCGCATACAATGTGTTCCACCCTGACAAGAAATCTTACCAATTGCCTGAGTTTCTTCTTGGTTACGGGAGAGGAGAACTTCCATCTCATGGGCGGACTAATCTAGTTTGGGGCGTTGATATTGATCGTCTATACTTTCCGTTGTTTGTGAACGGTAATCAACTTTGTCCTCTACACTTCCATGTTCTCTTTTATGATCTTAAATTTACTTATGTCCATTGCAGGTAATCACTGGATTGCTGTCACCGTAAACATCATTGAAAGAAAAGTGGAAGCTTTTGATTGCGGTGGGAAAAGGAATAAGAATATGCAACCCCTTGAGAAGTTTGCTCACATGATTCCTAGGATAGTGAAGGCCGTTGCACCACCTGATAAACAGAAGAAGCAACTCCTGTCACCATATACTATTGTGGAAGTCCCTATGAAAAAGAGATTGAACAAGTCATGTTGTGATTGCGGTGTATACGCACTCAAACACTTGGAGTGCCTACTGCTTGGTGTCGACATCAGCTTAATTGGAGATCGAGTGAATAATGTCTTCGGTCAATTCTTCATCCTATTCAACAGATCGACTCGACAGACAACGTGGAATTCCCACGAGATGCAAGTGCGGTGAGAAAGTGGGTCCTTTCACTTCGAAAACATTGAAAAATCCGGGAAGATTATTCCATTGTTGTCCGATGGGATCTGAGATGGTAAGTCGTGTACTTATAGATATGTGTCCTCGTTTTAATCTTACTAACTGTTGGATGTTTTTGATGAAGGACAAAACCTATCTGTTCAAGTGGACTGATGAGTCAGTTGTTGAGGAGGTTGAAGATTTCCAGGAACTGTTTGACGTGTTGCTCGTCGACACTTCCGAGATTCAGAGATCAATGCAAGCTTATGAGATGAGGCTGAAATGCCATGAGAGTAGAATTGTTGAGATGGAAGATGTTGTTTCACGTTGCCAAGAGAAGACCATCAAATGCATTAGCGAGTTAAGGATCCTAAAAGCTTTGTTTCTGTGTTGTTTGGTGATGATCTTCATCTACTTTAACTATGCATGATGGTCATGTGTGACCTTAATTTGTTCTGTTTTATTTTGTGAAATAAGTTCTACACTATGTTGCTTCTTCTTTGTTGGTGATAAACATCTAATAGAACCAATATTGGGCGAAATACGAGATTGTCATAAACAAATTGTCAACTTTTTTCTAAATCAAAGATCCATCTGTCTCAAAGGAAATAAGAAAAAAAAACAGAACACACATAAAAAATAAATGGGTAAATCGCAAGTTCCCCTCTTGTGTCCTTCGTTACCACAACGGCTGCACTTGTGCTTTTTATTCTTGCTTGATCCTTGAGAAGCTTTAATCTTGTCTTCTACTGTTTCATACCTTCTCTTCACGGGTCGACCAGCACTCTTTCTTGAATCTGGTGGCAACACCTTTGTACTTTTAACCTTTGCTGGGACATTCCAGTCAGACTCTGGGACTGCTATTGGATTAATGGACTCCTCATAGGCTTTTCTTCACGTTGCAGTGGTGTATACATCATCAGTAAAACTGTGTACTTCCCTTCCTGCGTAAAAACAAGTCAAAAAATGACCAAAGTATGAAAAATCCTAAATTGACAATAGAAAATTGAAAATGTCTTTTTTTGCCAATTCTCCCTTGTTTAAATCATATTTAATGTTTCTTTAGTAAACCATAAAACACTTTTTGTTTACAATTTGATAGGTTTTCGCTTATTTGCTAGGTGAAAATTTTACTTTTAACTGATTTTTTCTTCAATTGAAAGGAAATGAATAGACCTCTCGGTAGTAGTATACGAGACCTGAAGCAAGAAAGTAAAAAACACAAAAAAAAAACCTCCTTTAATTGGATGTTCTTGGAGAGAAAACCTAAACCGAAAATAAACAACACATATTTCCTTTGTTTTTCGTTCAACTTCCCAACGAAAATAGCCTAAACTGAAATCTTGAAGGGAGAAAATATAATAAAATTGAAACGATTCCCCCGCGCAAACAGCTGCTGCAGCTGCCAGGGCTTATTCCGTGCGTCGCTGTGCTTATTAGCCGACTGTTAAACCGAATCCAAACTTGTAGTCCTTCTTCTTATGGTCAAGCTGGGGTTAAACAATCAACAGTTAGCAAAAAATAGAATCTTCCATTCAATCTCTCAGTGCAGAGAACTAAGGAGAGAACTGTGTACCTCTGCAGACATAAGAAAATTGAGTCCCATACTCAATCTTTCTTCTAGAAGAGCGGATGCAACACCGTTCGAATCTATCTTTCCCCGCACACGAGACTGATACAAAACACACATAGATTATTCAAGAAATCAAATACCCCCCTTGCTTTTCAACTCCATTACAATCCAGAGAAGAAAAAAATTGGCGAATTTACCTGTCTGAGCATGTAGTCATACCCAACGCTAGCTACAGCTTCTCTTGAAAAGTAGTTGTACATAAAATCAGTGGCAAGTGAGACCTGATCATGAGAAGAAAGGTGTCATGTTTTATATCTATACTCCATAGGGTTATAAGATGAGCTTAGTGATAAGAAGTGCATTCATTACCTTATCGGAAACCTTCTGAACATAGTTCATAGCCATAAGACCAGTGCTAGCAACTTGCCCAGAGGCGACCTGTTGGTAAAGAGAGGTTCTTAGTTACGATAAACGGTTAGAGTACTGTTCTTGAGACCAATGAGAAGACTTAATTACCATCTTATCAGTTTCGTATCTTGCAGCGTAACCTATACCCGACTTCCGAGGGACACCAACCCAGAAAACTTCCCCACCCAAAGATAGACGGGGTGTCACACTCTGTCCAATTTTTCACAAAAATACAGTTTGAGTACAATGAAACACTAAACAAAAACAAGCATCACCTCGCACATTCACCGTACCAAAAAAAATTACTATCACAGTTCTAACCTCAAAAGACTTATAAAAGATGAAAGACGACTTTTCTTATCGCCATAAAACTAACCACAAAGTGTTGATTAGAACGATTTATAGTTCATATGTCATAACTGCGTTACAGCTAGATGAATAAATTCAAATATGGGGCTAGCCCTTTTCTTAACTATATGACTTTGCGCAGAAAGATTTACAAAAAAAAAATGCAGCTGTTGCAAAGGGACAATAGTTTACTTTACCTGAATATAGTTTGCTCCAACTAGAGCATTGTTCCCAAATTGAAGTTGGGCTCTGTAGTCTGATCCCTACACAAACATGAGACAAGAAAAACTACAGATGAAGCAAACGCTAGCAAAGGTGCATCAAAAGGATGAATGTAAAGCTGGAAAAAAATCCTCACCATGTAATCAAAGTTGAACATTGCTTGCGACATATGAGGCTCATTTGCCAGCTGGAAAATAGCGTAAACAAAGATGTTAAATACATTATTTCAGAGATCGAATGCACACCACAGAACAAAAAAAAAAAAACAAATTATCCGGTTGCACCAATTACCTGAGCATTCGCCTTCACCATCAGCTTATCAGTTAAATCAGCCCTCACTCTTGCACTTTGTCTACCATCAGTCATAACCCTTCCAACAAGCATCAACTGCATAAACATATCTCTCTTCTTTTGTCAATTTTTCATATCTTCTTGATAGCCATAAGGATACGAAAACAAATCGATCACAATACCTTCGGGTCAATATAATTGGCACCAAACTCATAGTGGGCAGTTGGAATTTTAATCACCGTGTCAGGCGACTGAGAAGGAACTTCGGTTGGCCCCATCATTACACTGTTTCCAAAATCAATATACAGGCTTTATGAGAGAAACGCAAAAAAAAAAAGTATACATGTTTTTTTTAACTGTAAACATAATGTAACTACCTGTGGCAGAGACCAAACTTCTGATTCAACCCCTTGGTAAAGTCGAAGCGTAGACCCTCGAAAGTGTCTGGCTTTAAAGACACTGCAAACAGTAATCAAACCACAGTTAAAAACATGACAATGAACAGAGTCAAATCTGAATCAATTGAACAGAAGTGTTATTAAACCTAACTCGATTGGAACATATATATAAAATCCCTAAAACCTAATCAGAATCTGATTAGGGTTACTCCAACGGCCAGGCCTAGTTGAACTATATAAATCTTAAGAATCTCTAAGTCAATATAATCCAATGCACTAAAAAGCCAACATTCATCTCCTATCAACACAGATCAGATCACCACGCAGATTGAGATATTTTTTTAAATATAAAAGGAAATCTAGATCGAGAAGAAGTAGATACTGAACTGTAAGCTTCGCGGTGGAGTTCTTCATAGGGAACAGGGCAAGGGAGATTCGAGTAATCGACTTTCTCGTCGACTTTAGGCTTGTCGTCGATTTGAGCCGTCACGAGAGGTGGGAAAAGATCCGCCATCGCCGTCGCTACCGAAAAAAATCACTTACGGCGAGAGTAGAAGGGAAGGGAAGGAGAAGAAGAAGTGTGTTAAGGGTTTTCTCTTGTGAAGAGGATTTGGGGGCGAGAGATCCTCTTTTGGGTTTTGTTGCTTTTCAAGGGTTTTGTAGCTTTGGCCTTTTTTCCCTTTTTTTTTTTCCCAATCTCGGTTATTAGTGTTAAACCGGTTCTGGACCGTTCATTCTCCGGTCCCATCCAATTCGGGTATTAAAACAATTAATTTCATCTGGTTCAGTTAAAAAGTAAATAAAGAACATGTAATACTGTACAAACTTACTAGTTGTAAAATGTGATTATGTGAATCTAGTTACATTAACATTGCTTTATAGATCAGTTATAGGTATAGCAGTCGATTAAAGAAGCCTCGTTAGTTGAGCAAACCAAATAGGTACATTGGGGAAGAGATAGAGATGTGGAATCGCTTTGGCTCCAAAAGCAGCTTCAGCGATGAAGTCCGTGTTACGGGACTTAATCAGCAGAATGTACTCCTGAGTCCTGACATTGCTTCTCTGCATCTCTAACATTCTCGTACTTGTAAGATGTTTTCTAAAGTTTTGTTCTTTTATGTTTGTGTTAAATCATTTTGCCATGTAGTTTTTTGAATGGTGAAATGTCGTGTTAGTTTGGTTGGAATAATTAGGTTCCCATTTGAGTTCTCTAATCGTCCCATTCCCATACTTTCTCGTGTTGCACATTGTGGAAATTAGTACATCTATATTATTAAAGTTGAAGTACAAATTGAAGATGTTTGGAAACAAAGATAGTAGAATAAATGAGATATACTTGGAAACATGGATAGTAGAATAAATGAGATATGTTTGGAAACATGGATAGTAGAGATGTGTATTTTCTTTTATTTACAGATTTAGTCATTGTATTTTCAATAAATTAATAACAAATGAGAATTGTTTAGAAACATGAATAAAATATTTAATACTTTTTATTTAAAAATTTAGCCATTGTTTTTAAAATAAACTAAACAATCTTCTTTCTATATTTCTTTTTATTTATAATTCTGTCACTAAATTTACAATTCTTTATGGTAAAAATAAAAACACAAACTGAAATATAAATAGTATATTATATAAAACAATTTTTAAAAACAGTTTTATTACCTTATTTAGTTTAGTCAAATATAAAAATTTCAAGAGTTCAATTGTCAAAAAAAAAAAACATAAAATTAATAATAATTCATAGAAACCTAATGCAAAAAATTAAAATTTTGAAACATGGATAAAAGTATATCAGTTTTAAAATATACAAAATGGACTAATCTAATTACCTAAAAACATTGTTTTGTCTAAAATAATCATAAAATAAAATTTAAATTTTATATACATATTTCAAATCAGAAAAATAATTTAAAGTTGATTTATATCAAAAATTGATTTAAAATATGCATATATTCAAAAATTTATTTTTACTAAAATATTTTCCAATAACCATTATTAAAAATATTTTCAATAAATATAAGAAAAGTACAACAAAAAGATTAATTTCATATACCAACTTAAATTGTGGTTTTTATATTTCACATTAAACTTTAAGAATATAATATATGTGATTATTTATAAGATGATACATATAAAATACTATTAATTATATGATTATTTATATGATGAACTAATACAATTAATTATATGATGACATATATATGATACATAATACTATAATAGTGACTAGGGCTGGGCGTTCAGGTATTCATTCCGGTTCGTTTCAGATTTTTTATGGGTTTTGGGTTTCCGAGGTCAAATATTTCAGCTTCATTCATATATTTCTAAATTTCAGTTCGAATTATAACTAGGGCTGGGCGTTCATGTATCTATTTGGGTTCGTTTCGAATCTGTTTAGGTTTTGTTAAATTCGTTCAGGTATTTCTATATTAATTAATATATAATATGTCACATTGTTTAAACAAAATATCAATGTAAAAGTTTTGTACAGTTGCGTTCTAAAATCATTTATTTTAACAACAAGCCGGATAAATATGTTAATTGAAGAGATAATAAAACAAAACCAGAGAAACACATAGTTTACCAGAGACACTATATGTGTCAAATTTATTATAATTTTTTTACTAAAATAAACACATTCAATAATTACAAACAAATAATATATTTTATAAAAGTGAAAAATAATACCCGCGCTTTCGAAGCGCGGGTCAAAACCTAGTCTAAACTATTAAAACTGAAGTACACTTAGCTATGTTCCCTTAGTTTTGCACAAAAATTACAACTAAATGCCACTAATCAAAACACAGTAGTTTTACATCTTTTCTAACCCATTAATTTATTTTTCTAACCCATTAATTTCTTACTATTTTTTTCTATGCTAACCATATCATTCGTTGGACTTGGTCCTTATTTATGGAAACTATGAATGTAACAATTACACACGTGGTCTAACTCTGAACTTTTGATTATTGATAAGTGCTCATATCATATATAACGCATTATGACGTTTTTCAAAATAAATCCAAGGCCTGGGATTATAGTATCCATTTTGTGGCATGCAGATTAATTGGTTTAATTTTTCTATATAATTCATTTTCGTAATTGCAACAATCTATTAAACGGTTTAGCATTGTTTGTTAAACGTTGCCTATGGAGTATAGTATCAGTTGATGGCTTACAGAGTAATTGGTTTAGCAATTGCTACTTTACACCTTATCAATGATCAAACCGGTTTATTAATTGCAAACGAATTGTTTTCACAACAAACTTGATGTACAATTCAAAATAATGGTATGTACTAACCATTAAAAAAACAATTTGTATACTGAGATATCTATCTAAAATATTTATGAAAATCTAAATTTAATTATGTTGATAATCTAATAAAAAATATCCCAAAACCAGTATATAAAAACTCAATATCTATATACCTACAACCCACATATTTTTCGAGATTTTAATAACAATAAAAATATTTTAAAATATTATAGATTGTTCATAGAAATCTCTGCAATATTAAATACTTTACATATTTACACCTAAAATCTAGCATATATATATATTTGACGTGATACACTCATTTTTTTTCTTTTTGGAACACGATACACTCAGTTTTTAAAATTCATTCTTTATAAATTGCTTTATAAAATTTCTTTCCAGTTACTAACTTACAAAAAGATTCAAAGATATATAATCCCTACAATCAATGAAAAATCTAATTATTAAATACAAATTTAATTAGCACACTAAACACACCATTGTTCTTATATACAGTGAAACTTCTATAAATTAATAATGTTGGGACGACACCAAACCTATAATTTTTTATTAATTTATAGAAATTATTAATTTATCGAGATACTAATTGAACCAAAAACTTAATTTAGGACTATGAAATTATATTAATTTATGAATATATTAATTTATAGATTATTAATTTAAAAAAGTTATACTGTATTCATCTCTTACCTTCTATTTTATTTGCATCCATAAGCAATAAAAAAAAAACTTTTGTTTGTCAGGCAAATAGATTTTACCATTTTCTTCTTAGTTTTAGCGTTTCCTTCACCATAAATATTTCTTTATATTAGGCTACATGAGACCACCTTTTTTATCTCATTCAATAAGTTCTTTAACAATCTTTGTGTCTATAAAAACCAAACACACACACACACACACAAGAAAATTTTATAATCTCTTCATTTATGTAATAGAAAAATGTCTAACCTCACAGAGAAGTGTATTTTCTACGGGGAACCAATCTCCTCTAAGTATATATACCATTTGGGAAATTAGAACCCATTATTGGATAAACCAAAACCCGAACCGAAGACTTTGAATAGACTTTTACCACAGTTTTTTATATATTATACTCTTATTAGTGGACTTGGATGCAATGATCACCCAAATAATCAAACAAAACAACATCAAAATTAATCAATCCAATCAGAGACAAGGATACTAAACTCAAGTCATTTTAATCCTAAAACCATTTTTAACAGAGCAATTTTAAATGGGTTTCACTAGATAATTATGAATGTTCTTTTACAATCTAAATAAACCTAAAATCAATGTTGTTCAACAAAGCTAGGATAGAATCATACTCCCTCTGTTCCTAAAAAATAGATGTTCTAGAGAAAAAATTTGTTTCAAAAAGATAGGTGTTTTATATTTTTAATACAATTTTTGTCAACTAATAATGAAAAATTGTGAAGTTCAAAAACATTAATTGTAATTCGTAAAATCTTATTGGTTTAAAAGTATAATAAATATAAAATTACAGAAAACGATGCATTTATAACTAAGTTTAATATGTTTTACCCGAAAAATTGTGAAAAGTCTAAAACATCTATCTTTTTGAAACAGAAGGAGTATATATAAATTAAACAAATCCGCACGGGCGTGCGGGTCAAAATCTAGTATGGTATTATGATCGATCAATCTTTATAATTGCATGCCTATTACTCTTACTCATAGTTGTTGTCAACCTTTATAACAACTAGAGATTTTTCCGGGCTACGTCCGGGTTATTTCACAAATTTAATAGAATTTACGGTTTTTGCATTTTTATTTGAATATATGTATATATATAATGGTATCAATTATAGAAATAAAAATCCTCAAATAAATATTAAAGATTTACTATTAATGTCAAACAAATTTAAGATAATTAGAACTCAAAATTTCTAGTTATATATGATCTAGTTATTCTTTTATTTCTGATATAGGTTCTTATGAAAACAATTGTTAAATTGACAACTAATGTAAACTTTGGAATAATTGTTTTTCATTTTTCTACTAACAATAAGTTTTTATTTATGCTATCGAAAATTATACTCTTTTGCATTGGTCCTTTGGTTTTCACTTTTCATTATATAATTCAAGTATCTATATCGATTCGTTTTTTTTATCTTCCTTTAGAACGTGGTGGAATTAGGAACAACTGAAATCACAGTGATTGAAAATACAATGGTCATGAGAAGTAGTCCTAAGAATCATGTCATTATTTTTTTTGCCATGCGAGAACGAAATTTAGAACAAAATATCCTTAATCATATATTCATATTAATATTTTGCTACATCTATTTTGATGTTTCTTCTCCAAGTGCCATTTCACTGTTATTTTGATGTTTAGCATTGTCATATTTCCCAATATATTTTTTCCGCAGTAGATGCTACTCTCCCATAGAAACTACAGTCAATTTTAATTGAACGTTTGTGATTCTAATACTCTGCGACATTGACCAAATCTCCTGACTTTTTTTTTGTTATTTCTTCATTTTGTCTTCACAGCATATTCCATGTTTCGAACTCATGCTTCTGTTTAAGTTTGTTTAGACTGTACAGGTGGAGAGTAGTCATATCAAATGGTTTTATTGAATTTCCTCTTGTATCATTTTCCACGTATTTGATGTTTTGTAATGTTCGTCCAACGGTCGGCCAAGTCGTTTCTCTAAACTGATTGTGTTCATGCGTCGCTGTTTGTTTTTAAATATTTTTTTTCTCAAATTCCTAGACGTTTGCAATGGTCTAATTTTGTTACACTGCCTGCGTAATTAAAATTGTGAAAGAAACATCATTCTTTCAAGTTGCCATGCTCTTCTTATGTGAACCTCCATTTTCCAGTTCATTTAATCTTTTTTCTTCTTCATCCCATGCATTTAATATTTTATTTTCAGTTAAAATATAAACTGTTCAATTTCATTTTGCTTGGTTTCTCACATACATAGAGCAGACTTATCATTCTCACGAACATATAATTTGTGCGTGTGTTTCCAGTTTCATATGTATTGTAAATTTTTGATAGTAGTAGTAATTACTTTTTGTGATGGTAGATCTTTGAAAGATAAGTCTTGCATTCATTCTTTCTGTAGCTATCAATAATTTCTAGACCACTTGGTGAAGTTGCACATGACAAAAAAAGATGAGATATTGGCATGGCATACACTCGATTAATATCTCATATTTTTATCCTCAAAAGGTTCCCATGATCAATGGTTTCATCATCCCAGTCTCTCAAACCAATATTGGCATCTGTCAGGAGAGGGACACATCGTCAGCATTGGTGGGTTCAAAGTCGGGCGACCACTTCGTCAACATGTCAGGTACCGTAAACAAAACCCATAAACACCTAACCTACTATCTGTAAGAATCACTCAAGACCACATATATCCACATACCTTATACTTATAGTTTTTCTATAATATTAATTTGGTCCTGTATTATTATCATCAACTTTGATGACCATGAAAAGAGGAAGTTATTAAACATGTTGGATATGACAAAATACAAAAATAGATAGCACAGATAATACAAAGCTTTTGTAAGCTCTTTTAGCTTGGATTGTAAAATGTAACTGTTTTCTATTCCAGAGACACAATACACAACACCAATCTTCTTGACACAGCAGACGGATTAAGGGAAGCAGGCTGATCAAGATTCTCAATTATGGACCCCCGGCCAAATGTTAATCAATCTGAGGAAAGGAAACATCAGAGATAACACACAAAACTGAGATCAATGATGTGACACAAGGCGCAAAAGAAAGAAAAAGAAAACAGCAAAAGATTCAAAAAGCTTACTTAAAAATACTGCAAGCAACCATTGATACTCCAACTAAAAGTTAACAATTTTCTTAGTGGTTGTTGAATCTTGGCTATGCCTATTAGAAAGAGGCAAAGCTTTTCACTGCGCACCTTAAAAGGCCATTAAGGCTCAGGGGAACTCTATTGTAAATCCACTACTGGTAGGTTTCACATTCACAGGTCCAAAGCCGTCAAAATCTGTATCCATTTCTCTGTAATCATTCCCACTTCCTAGGAGAATCCTCCTCATCTTGCCTACTCATTGCCGGAGGCACATACCTTATTACAAACAAAACATAATACATAGACATAAGCAAATATTGAATGAACTAACCTTCTTGTAAATATTGTTGAATAGAGAGCACAAGCAATTCCAAATAATTAAATATACAATCTAATCAGATCGAATGATGATAAATCTTAATTGTTAATACACAAAGTAAAATTGAATTAAATCTAAGCTTATTAATTCCTAAAAGGAAAGTTCTTCACTAAGGCTTATCAATTTATTTTTTCCTTTCTGTAATTTGGAACACACTCACGTATAATATATGTTTATGTATAGTAACATATATAAAGAAGATTTACTTGGGTTTCCGGGTTGGTTTCTTTGTTTCTTGGGTGGTGGTAGTGGAACAACGGAGTTGGGTTGTTGAATCATCGTCATCGCCGTCTCTTCACGGTTAAAGTTGTTTGCTCCGGTGGCGGCGCTGGCCAGGAGAAAAGACTGAGTGGAAGATGATGAAATTGAGTTGTTGTACGTTGAAGACATCTCCTCAGAGTCTCCTTTTGCTATATCTTTAAAGATCCATAAATAAAATAATTTAAAAAATGACAGAGAAGAAGGAAATGAAAAAACGAAAGCAAAGAATTAGAAGAACAGGAAGAAGCCATAGATATTAACGACATGAAAAGGATCGATTCTTTAAGTAACATTATTTGTCTTTATCTAAATCTATTGTTATGAAACTCTGATCGTGAAACGGAAAAAAAGAGGAAAATCAAAAGGTCCGAAGGGGTTTGAAGATCTGACTAAGGGGGAGCTGCGTCGGCAAATTATCGGGTCTCCGTCTTTCGAAAATAATAGGCTTTATGGCCCAAACTCATATCACGGCAGAATTAAAAAAAAAACGCAAAGCCCAGCTGACATGTCAAAAAGAAACCACTCCATTGGACGATTTTTTTGTCCTACGTGGACAGTCTCACAAGGCTCCATATTCTCCTTTTATTACTTGTTAGATTTTTATGTAGTATCTCCATATAGAATTAACGTTTTATCTAATGAAAGACAATTATAAGACGATTTGTTGTACATGCATCGAATTATCAAATCCTTTTATTAAACTTTACCTGAGTAAACAAGGACGTGCAAGTTGTCGTTGGTAAACGATACTATTTAGCGCACAAGACCCAAGTTCAAGATCCCCCAAGAAACATCTGGCCAAGACTGATCATGTGACTTCATGAGAAGAACTCTAACCCAAGCTATCCAACCTTCCCATGACATCCTCTTGTCCCAAGGACTTCCCCACTGCAATAGCAGAAGAAACCCTCTCTCTGCTTCTCTTTCTGCCTCCACGAATCTCTTCTTTCCCAAATACACTTGACTCAACAACACATGTGGCTCTCCCACATATGGATTCTTCTCAATACACCCCAACAACATCTCCTCTGCTCTATCCAAGTACCCTTCTTGACTCGCGTCGCTGCTCACAGCTTCCCAGTACATGTCTCTTGCTTCTATTTGCTCTTTTGCTTCCAATACCTGTTCCGGTACATGTGCAGCTCATCATTTCTTAATCCCTTGATAACAACCGGATAATCTATCTAAGTCTATATGTTCTTTGATGGTCAAGTTTCTAACCAAGTACCAGGTGACACTTCTTGTGTCATTTTGTGAAAGCACCTTAACCAAATGAGAGATACAATCATAGAAAACATAAGGATCTAGACACGAAAATAGTTAGCTAACTAAATATATATGTGTAATTTGTATATGTGATGCTATTAAGAAACATAGAAACTCTGGTTAATTTTTGAAAGCATGCAGTACTCATGTGTAATTTGTATATGTGTAATTTCTTTCTTTCTTTCTTGATCAGTTTTATTGGTGGGAGTATCAGTTTAATGAAAGCTACTATAATTAAAAAAGATAAAAATTAGAAAAAACACATGGACACGATGATCATAACATGAAAAAGAACCTACTTAGCTAACTAGATAAAAGAAGAACATCACAATGATCTTGAACTGAAACCAGTTACCTAACTAGACACATGTATCATTTGTATATATAAGTGTGTGTCCATCAAGAAACTATTAAGCTCAGTCTAATTCTTAAGAGCAAGTGACAACTCTGAGTCTTTGATAATCAGTTTCTTTGTGAAGTATCAATTTCATGAAAGCTACTCAATTAAAGAAGCATACGATCTCTAGAAAAATAGGAGGATCATGACACGAACTGACGAGACAGAACCACCACATTAGCTAATTACATGCAATAGGAAGGAGTCATATACCTTGGTGCCGAATCTGAAAACAGGAGGCACCACGAGCTCGATGTCTTCATCTCTCTCCTTCCTCACCACAAACTCAGCACCAGAACCTCTTCTCCTCTGCTCCATCAAAATCTCTTCTTCTCTCACTATCAAACTATAGATGGCACCCATCCTCGAGCTAGAGTTCATCCACAGCCCAGGTTTCCCATCCCCTGGCCATAACGCCGTCACGTTGTTGCCTCTAAACTCCAATCTCCCGTCCTTGTTACAGAACAGCTCGTCTTGAAACCCGAAAAACTGGTCGCTAAAATCCGCCATCGTCATCAGCAAGAAAACACCAACCACTCTCCTCGAAACAAGAACCCCTTCACCTGTCTTGATATGCTTCACAACGACACCGTTCTCAGGCACCAAACCGTTCAGCTTCTTCCTCCACGCTTCCTCTCCATCGAAAACACCTTCCTCCTTGGCGTTCCTCAATGAAACCTCAGAGAGTTCAAGATGCTCGACGAGTTCGAGATCAGAGTACTTGAAGAGAAGCTCGTCGTGGATCAAAGTTTGTCTCGGTAAAACGCAGAAGAGATGGATTAGAGACTCAGCTTCTTCACCAACATGGCCACGGACGACGTCACGGCCAGTGGAAGGATCAAATATGGCTAAGTTGACGTAGGAGTTGGAGTATGCAGAGTGGAACAGACCACAGAGGCAGACGGACTCGGGAGCTTTCCATAGCTTGAGGATCTTGTACACGTCGATCAAGTGGTGTAGGAAGCTGCCGTGTTTGTGCCAACACTCGCCTGCTCCGACGCTTTTGAGGACGGCGATCAACGAGGGGAGTTTGGGGTTGATCTTCTCTAGCTCACCTCGGAGAAAAGGCCGGGCTAGTTCAAGTACCGGAGATAATGATGATGAGCTCATTGTTTCTCTCCGACTCTATATCACTCTCTTACCATAAAGAGTGATGAACCTCTCTTTTTATTAGCTTTTTAGTCATTTACAAAACTATAAAGAATGACCAAACAGTAACCGTCTGACATTATTTACGATTTATTCGACGACCAGGCACTACAGTCTACAACAGCTTCCCACTTCTCAGTGTTTCGTTTTTCTAATAACAAAATATATATAAGCATGCAATATCTGAATTCAAATAGGAATTAATGTCATTTTAACAAAAGCAAAAGAGTTGAGAAAACACATTGTAAGTGAACAAATACAGAAGAAAAGCTTGTGGGAAAACAAAAACAAAAACAAAGTAGAGAGAATCCACGAGTAGACTCAAAAACTACTACAAACTGTTACCAAAGTGATCACCTTTTTTGAATTTCACAAGGCAAAAAATGTTTTAACGTAGAGGAGGACATAGATAATGGAAGTAAGTGAAACCCATTAGTAGATAATATTATATATCTACATAATAACACCTTCTGAGACTGAACATATTGCCAATGGTAGCAGCAATGGCTTCATCATCATCATCACAGCAATGTAAGGAGGCACAAATATAATATAAGCGTAATCATCATAGGAAATATGGAACTCCAGTCCTTGGCCCTCTCATTTGATTGTTCTCTTCCGTCTCTGTGAAGTACTTCACTGATTTTTCCTGTTAAAAACAAACCATTTCCACCGATTTTATTCACTAAACCATTGACAATTATGATCCAGGATAACGCAGTTAGAGAACTTGTGGCAAAGCAGATATTCTAACGCAAACGGCTTGCTTATCTAAATTTCTTTCTACACTTCTCCTTAAACCGCTAATTCAAAAAGCAGAAATGTGTGCCTGCTCTGGTAGAGAGCATAGTATCGAAACTAAACGAATGGTATCACTGAAGTAACAGAATCCCTCTTGTTGAGAGAGAAGGTGGTATGGATACTATGTATTAGACTACTAAATGGGAAAGACTTGAAGAGATGGCTCACCATGTTGTCATCGAAACTCAATATAGAAGCTACATTCCCACAGCGGTAGCAGTAATTAGGCGCAGACCATACCTTCACACCAAAGAAGACGAAGAAGAAAAAACACATCAAGTATAGTAATATTTCCAGTTATCTAGCGTTAAAAAGTCAAGTCATAAGAAGTAATGTACTCACAGTTACAAGGCCTTTATCTTGGAACATGTACTTAAGACCTTCTTGTACAAGCTGGTGTGCCCGGCATACTAGATCAAGCTTGTTGATATGGTTAAACTGCACAAGAAGCCAAAACCAGATATCAGACCTGTGAGAAATCGGTGTATCAGTTACAGTATTGATGAATAGGAAAACATACCTCAGTGGTGACCCTGGATCCGAAAAGCCAACCAGCTCCACGTGGACTAACAGCCCATGTTTCAATGTCCTCAGGATCGCTCCACATAAGATCGCAAAAGGGCCCTTCGTGGGGAATTTCACAATTTCGATCGACCAGTCTTATCTAGAGATCACAATAAGATCTAAAGTGAGTGATGACCTTAATAACATGCTGAGGCAAGAAACAAACTATACGGGTGAAAGCCAAAAGAAATATTAGCAGAGTTTAACCTGATCAATTGTCCGGACATCAGGTGACAGGCCGCCATGAACACATAGAACCTAGACAAAGAAAATGTTATTTGTTACTATGAGATACATCAAACATATGCATATTCATCGATGATGCCATGTTGTTGAAGAAAATTACTTACTGTGCCATCTATAATAGCTGATAGGGTAAGATAGTCA
This sequence comes from Raphanus sativus, assembly GCF_000801105.2. Lineage (NCBI taxonomy): Eukaryota > Viridiplantae > Streptophyta > Magnoliopsida > Brassicales > Brassicaceae > Raphanus > Raphanus sativus. Next base: position 8,565,194 of record NC_079515.1, on the reverse strand, counting down.
AAAACATCTGTGCAATATCGCCACGCATTGGCGTTACCATACTTCCTCTGGCATTCGTCATAGAAACCATATACCTGAAAAAAAAATCAGGATGAGAACGTTAAACTTAACACTATAAGTGACATAAGAAATATGCCTTCCAACGGCACAAGCACCTCACTAAAATTTAATCAGAAAATAAAACCAGATTCGTAAACATTAACTTGGAAACAATACAAAACAGAGAGCTAGATACGAGTAAACAGACCCCCATCACTTATTTATATTGTGGATGTCTTGGTTAATCTATTGAATGGTTCTGTGTTACAAAGGAATATTTAAGATCTATAATAACAATACTTCATCCATCTTTTGGAGCTGTTTACGTGTAAAAACATCAACTTTGCGACTTATCATCATGTAAAAATACATAAGATTATATTTTAGGCACATTCGAGGATACACATATTAATGCACCATGAGATACACTCGTAAGCTTAATATTAATGAAGTTTTGCTAGGAATGCATGTATCAACTATGAGATACAGCAATGTAGAGAAGACTAATACATCAAGAGCGCTAAGGAGACCACTTATACTACTATATAAAATCATCTTCTCAAATTAGGTTTCCACACTACTCAATTCACATAAAATGCATCGCAGCTAACATCCATGTTTACATCTAACAAAAAAATTCCCACATGTACAAAATCAGAATTTCTCAAAAAACTTGCTATTAACAACGAGAGCTGGAAGAGTATCGAAACTGCTTGCCTCCTAGAAAGTGCGTGAAGAAAACAAAAATAGATAAAGCGGAAGAGAATATTACATACCTGCGTTAGCTGCCGACTTTCATGATTTCCACGCAGAAGTGTAATATTGGCTGGATGTCTACACAACACAATACAAAAGAAACAGAAAAGAAAACAATTTAATGCCCAAAACGAAGATACACTTCAAAAATAGCAATGGAATTTTACACATTAATTTACAATTAGTATCTTTTCCAAAATCTAACAACAGAGAAACATGAGATGCTTGAGAAGCCGTTACTTCCTCAACTGAACTAACTTCGAGTACAGTATTATAGGGCCTATCTCATTCAAAGAAAGATAAATAATTGTCAAGACCAGTGGCTTAACAGTCAAGAACTTAGTATCAAACACAAGCAAAAGCACGAAAAAAAAAACACAGCATAATATGGTGGTCTCTGGAACAGTTAAGGAACACTTTGTACCTAGCTTTAAGAAGCAAAAGAATAGTGAAGACTTCAAGGCTGTTGTAACCTCTATCCACAAAGTCCCCCTGCGAAAAAAAAAACCACCGCCAGGTCATTGATTCTATTCATATCCAACACAGGATTAAAAAAGATAAAACTTTTGTACCATAAAAATGTAGTTAGTGTCGGGAACATGACCACCGGTCTGAAAAAGCTTCATGAGATCATGAAACTGGCCATGGATGTCACCACAGACGGTGACTGGACTGTTCACAGGCTGAACGTTCGACTCCTCAATCAGAATCTCTTTCACCTGCAAGAAAGCAACAGAAACACCTTTATCTTGGCACTATATAAGGAGAAAGTCTCAATTGAACCCTAAATCTAATTAACCAAAGTGATACAATACATAGGGGGAAGAGACCAGATTCAAAGTCGCCTTCCCCACCAAGATACACAGATTAAGCAAGTAAGGAAGAAGAAGGTCGTACGTATTCGCAGAGAAGCTGAAGCTCGTCCTCGGAGAGATGCTGACCGTCTTTAACCTTCGAAATCCATTGATCCAAATCCATTACTCTCTCTCTCTCTCTCTCTCTCTCTCTGTGACTAGCAAGAATCAATCCCACACACCTTGCGTCCCGATTTCAAGGGCGATTTGAAAATGGAATCAAGATAGATCTAGCAGAGATTCGCTAGGGTTACGTAAGCGGAAGAGGAGGAGATGAAAGAGAAAATGAGAGGTTCGAGAAATAAAAAGAAAAAAAAGTAAATGGCAAAAAGATCTGTCGCCACATCGCTCTCCGCCGCTTCAAACGCAAATCACACTTCTCCCGTTTGGGTTTTTTAATCAAAACGCAATTGCTGTTGAATAGCGTCTCATGGTAGAAAAAAGTGTGATCCCTCATGATTCTTATAATTACGAAAAAAGCAAAATACTTCAGTGCAAATCTCTTTGCTATAAAAAAGGTCATGACGAAATAATGTACATAGAGAAAAAATCGAAGGATTAAATGACAAATTACTCAAAACCTTAAATTATTATCCTAATTCTACTTCTAAAATAGTAAACTTTAAATGATCCACGCATCTGCACAATTATTTGTTTTTATTTTTATACACTAATATTTGTTTTATATAATTACTAGTAAATAAACTAACAATAATTCTACAACAAATTGTAAATTTAGGTATTTTTAAACACGATAATTGTATAACTTGTATTTCTAAATTTAGTTTATTTTTAAAATTGCCAATTTTATTTCATGTTTCTTATAAACATGATTTTGCCAGGTCTATAGTAGACAACAACACATTGCTTTCATATTTAATTTACATAACAAAACTCTTAAATATATTATTTATCATTTAAAATATAAATTAGATTAGATTTTATTAATCTTAAAATATACCTCAAAATATGAAAAATTGATTCTAATCTTTTATAGTTTAAATACATTTCATTCTAAAATTTATTTAACACTAATTGGTTTGACTAATATTTCACATTAATAACACACGTTAAAATGTAAAAACATATGGAAATTTTGAGATATTTAATTGATATTTACCAAGTTAACAACCCAAATATGAATACCGGTCAACATTTAATTTATTTGGAGTAGTGTCCAATATTAGCTTTAATAAGATTTCTCATTAATAACATCAATACCGTTAAAAGAGGATCATTCCTATATTATATTCTTAATGAAATGTTAAAAAATTTCAAAAATGTTTTTAATGATATGACTAACTAAAAAAATTCATTAATAGCATTAATGTTTTTCGGTTTTGTGAGCCTATTTCAACATTTAGATGGACTTACTAACTAATTAAATAGGTTATATTTTTATATAATCAATTTCATATCCTATAAACTTTTTAATATCAATACCATAAATTAAAGTCTACAATAATTTTAATAAGTTGATATTAGAAATCGAAATTTTGTAACTACACGAGGATAAGACTTAATCAAAAATATTAGAGGCCACTTTTATGTTTAGCAATATTTTATATAAATTATAAATCTTTAAAATTATATAATAGCCCAAGTAAGAATTTTGGATAAAACAATTGTTTAACTTATTTACAAACATAAAACGGTTGTGTGACGCATTTTAAATTTCGTCATATTATACACACTATAACAAACTCGCATAATTGAAACTTGACCATGTCACAGTTTATATAATTAAAACAAAGAATTAACAAAAAAGTACCCGCTCTTTCAAAGGCGGGTCAAAATCTAGTACACCCTTAAATGTGAAATATATGGTAATCACTAAAATTTAGCAATATATTATTTGTGTAAATACTATTGTGGATATGAGTACTTCTAGTTGATTTTAGTATATACTTATACGAGAATCTCAACATACGTAGATAAATTGATTTTTTGCTATTTGATACTTTTAAGATTTGTGTTAGTTAGTACTATTTGTAATATGGAAATTTTGAGGTATAGCATTGATCTTTCTGCATTAAGGTATGAAACTTACTTATTTCAGTATTGCCCATCAACCAAATTTGGTTATTTATTTATGCATTTAACTATATTGGATTCCCAATTTTTTTTTTGTTAACTTGGAGTACATTGATTATTTTAATATTAGAAGCATATTTGGTGGAGTCTATTATAAAAATGTTAGGTGTGTAATGTTCATGTGAAGAACTTTTGTAATGTAAATGATAGATTTTACGATGAATCTGAATGTGAAGATGTGTCATTGATTTTGATTCAGAATTGTCAAAAAAATGACTGAATATACAATCAACCTACTTCATTTGAATTGGCTATTTTGATTGTCGGTGATTTTCAGTTAAATATATATAAAAAAATATTTTAGAAAATAATTCCGGAAAGGTAAAAAAGGTAAACAAATTACATTCTTGTTATCTATATCTTCAATATCCACTTATTTTTTCATATAGAGAAAAGGATGGCTTTCAAGTCTTGTGTTTTGGCACTTCTGTTGGTAATAGTTATCTCATTTCATGGTGTGCTGCTTGATTTCTCCTATCTTCGGTTTTAATAGAAAATTTTAGTTTTTGGATTGTAGTCATGTTGTTTAAGTATTTGTTTATGTGTCCCTTGTTTGCTTCTTGGATTTGAAATATTGTTTTTCCCACTTTGTTTCATGTATTACATTTCGCGTTCTGATTTAGTTTCTTAGGCATTGTATTAATTTTCAATTAATCTACAAGATGACAAAAGAAAATTGAAGAAATAAAACTTTCCACATATTTCAATATGATCCATCTACTGAAGATAAAAACATAAACATATCCAAATACAGACAAATAACTAGTTTTATGTGATAATTCGGTACTCCGAATAAAATTTGTTCAATATTCTTTTTGATTTTAAAATTTTTTGGTTGTTATATCCTTTCAGATTCTGTTAATAAGTGTTCAGATATTCTCACCTGAAAATCAAAATAAGCATAAATTAAGTATTTAAGTGGTTATTAATGTTTTAACTTTTAACTAGTAGTTCTTTAATCGGGTTTGTTCAATTCTTTTTGAGTTTTCCAGATTTTTGGGTTTCGACTATCCAATATCCAAACTCTCTCTATACAAAATCCATTCAGATATTTTTCCAGTTCTGATTAAATACTCTGACTGAATACGAATTCAAGTTCAAATCTTAGGTTCAAATCTTCTCATGCCTGTCAGATGTATAAATAACAATAAAAAAACAACACGAGGTCCCTCTCTTGAATCTCCATTCTCCTAAATATACAATAATCCAACCAATACTTTCCTTCTTACCGAAACATCTCATTCTTGTCTCTTTCTCTCTATCTCAACCATGGCCAACAACGCCGCATTCGGTCAATACCTTCGTGTTATGAAGCGTAAAGTAAACCGCTTATCAGATGAGCTCGGTGCACAATCTGCTTTCGTCTGTTACAGAAAGGATGGTTCCAGTGTCACTTTTGGTAGCTCAAGTTTCGATCAAATAGTTGCCAGATTTCTTAACGTTCAACATGGTTCCAATGTCACTTTTGGTAGCTCAAGTTTCGATCAAATAGTTGCCAGATTTCTTAACGTTCAACAGGAAGCTCCCATCGTTGCTCTCCACAAAGCGGTGTCTCTGGTCCAGATTGAGCAACTGAACCAAGTGGAGATTACCGCTCTAATCAACCGCCTGGGTCAAATCATCGATAACATCCTTGCAAGGATTGATCCTTAGAGGGGTTTTTTTCTTCTTAGTTAATAAAGTCCGAGACTTTTGTTTATGAAAAAAAATAAAAATTAAAAATTAAAAAAAAATAATCCAACCATTTACAAGAGAAGATACAGTCGGTTAACTGTAATAATTCAATCTACATATACCAATCCAAACCAAAAGAATCATCAAGTTGTCCTTTTTTTTCTTCTCTGTAGAAAAATGACCCAAAGAATAAAAGTTAGTAACAACAACACCACTTGTGTGGACGGTCGCTAAGAAGAATGGTTGCAACAAGCAAGGACAAAGTTGTCCATGAAATGGTTAAGCTCAGCCGTATAAAGCTCTGGGTTACTCCTGAAATGGTCTACATGAGGTGAAGATATGAAGTTGCAGGCACGGACCTCGTGTCCTGCTTTCCTCTGCTCTACAATGAATGACTCAACTTGGCCCGCGGGTATAACTCTATCCGCGGAGCTGTAAATGTACAACTGTGGACATCTTGGTTGTGATGATGATAAAGTGTCTAGAACATCAGCTAGTCTCCTGTTAACAATATGATTTTGCGAGTTTGGTTAACGTGAAACATTGGTTTTGTGTGTGTGTGTGAGAGAGAGAGCTTTTTACCTGTTTACTTTGGGAAGATTAAGAATCACCGAGAAGAACTTTTCGAGAATCAAAAGCAAAGCTGTTTCTGTTGCAGCGGGTTTAGGTTCTGAGAAGTTTATACGTGCTCCCATGTTTGACTCACATGATGAGCTTGCGGATCCTTTAGTAGCTACACTGTTTTTCTTCAAGAACGCTGCTGAGAAACCTGACGCCCATACCTGTTTTTACAAGTCAAATTAGTATAAAGGAAGTTTAAAAAATCATTTAACAAACCAAGAACCATAATCCTCACAAGTCAAGTCCCAATACTGATAATCTTATTCTATGGCTACATGACCATATGAAACAAGCTATGAATGCAAGAACAATCGCTTACAGTAGGATCAGCAGCAGCAACAGGAGCTGAGTCTACTATGCACCCTTTAACCCTTCCCATCAATGAAGAATCTTGCTTCTGAAACTTTTCCAAAATGGCTCCATATCTGTAACACGGGAGTGAAATGTCAAAACAGCCATATGTCAACACATGAACAAACCAGAGATGTAGAACTCACGTTAACCATCCGGTGTTGCTGAAGGTGTGAAAGACGAGATTCTTCTGTTGCTCTTCATCCAACCAATCAGCCAAGTGGTTAACCAGCGACTCGATGTTCTTCTCCGCTTTTCCTCCGACTTGATAGCTCATAATCTCATTCATGGGGAGAGTAAACGTGATGACATGGTAACCCCTAGAAGTATACCATTCCGCGTATTTCTTCATATGCTTCTGCTTCGACCCAAGCCACCCAAGCAATACCACAACAGTCCTGCTCTTCTCCAACGCACATCTCGAGGAGCCAGAGAGATCAACTGCACTAGTCTCAGGCAAATGCCATTTGTAAGAAACATCAGGAACCACAAGCGAGGAGGCTCCTATTGTTGTGAATGCTGCTGGTTTTGATGCCTTGACCAACTCCGCAGACTGATAAGCGCTACGAAGAGCAGGTAACGAAGTAAGAGAAGGAGGGAGAGTACAGCTGGGGTTAGGAGCTAGGAGATCAAGATTTGGTACAGGGAGACTAATCCTCCTTGACAGGAAAGACAAATCAGCGAGCTTGGAGGCTGAGATATGAGAAACCCATAACGACTTTTCGTCCTGAACAGAACTAGACACTGAAGCAGAAACAACAGGCTCTGGTTCAGAACCTAGAAGTAGTGATCTAAGAGAGGAGAACTTGTCAGAGACATCAGCAGAGACAGAAGCGGCGATAACAGCTGCAGCGGCAACAAGTGGCCGTTGAATATTCCCAGACAAAGAACCCATGATGACCACAATCTAGCATACAAGTCTCGAATGCAATGGAAACGAGTCCTGTTATATAAGAAGAGAGATAGTAGTGTAAATATAAGTATAACACGCGCATACAAAACACATGTTGAAAACGCGTGTAAGTTAAATTACCAGGAAGGAAGCTTCGTTTTGGTGCTTGAAACTAGCGAACTCGGGCTGTCAAGTTATGACAGCCCGACCACAAAGTAGTAATTGCTTGGTCAGAGTCAAATCTCTCTTTTACACGCGGCTCCTTCTCTGCAAGAAATCAATTCAAGTCAAATCACATGTATTTTTTTAAAATTAAAGAGCTCGAAGCTAACTACTAAAAGAAAAAAAGATTTACTATGATGTTGACACAAAAGGAAAAGAAAAAAACTTTGATGTTCTCTAAAATCATGAGGATCCCACCTCCAATAATAATTAAAAAAAATATATGATTTTTTAGATGAAAAGATATCTCCTCAGGGCTCCAGAAACAAAAAAAAACTATGAACATTCAAAGATAAATCATAATAATCCCTAAAAAATTAACAATGGAGTCAAATTGCTTGTTTCCCCTAAAGGACTCACCACGAGAAATCCAGAATTTAATCGCATGGTGATTGCAACCATAACATTCTACAGACAAAGACGCGTCGAGCAGGACAATGATAAACCGACGGAAACCAAAAACTCATTGTTTGATTAAAAAAAATCGAATTTCAGAAGATTAATCAATGTAAAGGTGAGGGGAGAGAGAAAACGATTATGAGTAATGTTGTGGGATTAGAGAGAGAGAGAGAGAGAGAGAGAGAGAGAGAGAGAGAGAGAACTCACCACGGAGAGATACGGATGAAGAGGGAAAAGAGAGGAATGAATTTTATTTTTATTTGGCCTTTGTGTTTGTGACGATTTGATGATCTCTTATATGCATAACCGAACCAGAGAGAACAAAAAACAATATATTAGTCCTTTTCATAAGTTTTGGATTTAATAACTAGTAAAATTAGGCTAAAAGAGTGCAATGAAATTTGTCAAAAAAATTAAATAACTAAATTAGATCTTGATCTGCGTTTTTAAAATATATTTTTTTCCCTTTTAAATATTTTACTAACAAAAACTGTTAATAATAAAATCATGTGTTAATTTTTGATATAAAGGCTTAATTGGTAGAACATTAAAATAAATATTATGTTCGTTAATATCCAATTACCATTTATTAAAAAGAAATATTTAGAATAGTATTTATAAAATACTAATGTTCTTCAAATGTTTTTTCTTCGATGCTTTCATATAGAGTTTTTGGCAGAGCATTTACATTTAGAATATATTAAAATTAATTTAATTATTCTATTTTATTCAATAATATAAAAATATGATATAATAAAATATATATTTAAAAATAAAAAATGAGATTAAATATTTTAACTTTTTAAAAAGAACAATATTTCACATTAAAAATATAATATAATTTAATTCTTGACAAAAATATAATATAATTTATATAATTACACATAATCATTCATTATTTTTAATTAAAAATAACATAATATAATATAGATTTATATATTATATATTATGAAATAAAACTTATTTATATTATTTAGAAATAAATAAATCATATTTCATATATTAATTTTTATGATAATATTATATATGAATCATTTACAGTCTATCAATTACTAAATAATGATAATTTAAATATAATTTCTTTATTTTATTTAATAATATTCAAAATTATTTTCTATCCAAAAATAAATTTATATTTTAAATAAATTCTACATTATTTTTAAATAATAATATTTAACATTTAAATTTTAATTTAATTTGTACAATTAAATAAGATTCATTATTTTATATAACAAATATATTATTAATAAATATTACTTTAAAATAAATATATTAAATACTAACTTTTATTATAATTTTAAAATTGTATATTACTACTGTTTTACTAATCATCGTATTAAAAACAGTTTTTAATACAGTTTTTCATCATACTGATCTACAACATATTGCTAGTACTTCTTCGTAAATTGTACCAAGTTATCATGTGGCTGAGAATCAGACGGGGTAATGAAGGCAGGGCATAATTATTAAAGAATCCTTATTGCATCTCCGATGGTTAGTTTATTTTTATCTTTAAAAATTCACTTTCTTTTTTTAAAAAAATGAAGCAACATTTACTCTAATGATTTGCTTCATTTCTTTATTGTAAAAAAAATATTGCAAGTATATTATATCTCCATTTTATTATTAATTACTAATAAAAACTTTATACTTTTTCATATTTACTTATTTTACCTAACTATTTTATCTTAACAATAATCCAACACAATTATGATTTTATATAAATTAAAAATTGTTGCATAATAAATTTATTATATAACGTGAATAAACAAACACAAAACATCATAATTTGTAAAAACTCCATATATATAATTCTTTTCTACAATTGGTTAACAAAAGTGTTTAACATAAAATGAGTTTATTTATATTTGATTCTTTTAAATCGAGTTAAAAGATTCTTAAAACTAAATATTCATATGATTTTAAATATAAAAATCTGATTATATAAAAATAATAGTCAAAATTGTGAAATTAATTGGATAATATTAATGTATATTATTTATTTTGGTAAAAGATAAGAATAACTAAAAGTTAAGGATCAGTTTACAATTTGAAAAATTCATCTTAAAAAAAAAAAAGATATGCACAGTAAATCTTTAAATTTGAAATAACATTGTTCAAAGCTTCATTTTGAAACAAGAAATAAAGTAGGATTGGAATAAAACCTACTTCAAAATAAATGAAAAATGAAGTGGGTGAGAGATGAAGAACATATTTTTTTAAAAAAATATATATAATAATTTCTCATCAATTTTTACGCAAAAGAATATTCGATTTGGATATCTAATAAGAAATAGGTATGGGAGAATCTTGGTTTTACACTAAGCCAAGTTGTCCCCACCACCACCATTTCAATCTCTTCCTTCTTTCTTCGGAAGTGATGTGAGATTTGATTTTTATTCCTAATCAGTAATCATCGGACCAAAGTGTTTGGATTCGTTTTAATTTGTTTCTAAATGCGGTTTTGTTGCAAACAGTAAACCAAAAACGCACTTAAAAAATAGTGAAAGAATAAGCTAATAAAGATAATAATGCTTTCTAAAATCGTACCGCATATATTACCCAGCGGTCCAGTGAAATCCGCATATATTACCCAGGGGTAATACTGTATTAGCTTTTTTTCTCTACGACAAAATCGTACCGCATATATTACCCAGGGGTAATACTGTATTAGCTTTTTTTTCTGTTTCTTTAAACAATATTTTAACGATAAAAACTCTATATAAATATCTATTGGACAATACTATAACATTAATTAATACCTAAAAAAACTTTGAAGTCACTTCTCTCATATAAATTATTTTTCTCTACGACAAAAAGTAATGTTAGTTTAAAAATTAATATTAACGCATCGATTTTAAATGAAATTGATAATCTGTTTAATATATACTTAATATTGTTATATAATAATATTTAATACACACTCATATTAATGTTATAATATTCTAATTTAATTATATTTTAGTATATTTATATAGTTACTATGACTTCTAAATTAATAGGGATGGAAAAAAAACGAACCGAACCGAGTCAAATCGAACCAAGTCAAAACCGAACCTAACCGAACCGGAACTAAACCGAATCAATAAAACCGATGTGTCACTCTTACTGCCTATAATATTTATATTAGGTTTAAAGATAATAATCTAAAATAAGTAGATTACATTTTAATATTTGGTTTTACGTTTGTTTTTACGTTTAAACACAAAGAAATTATTGATTTAGTTATATATTGGATTTAGTTCACATAATTTATTTTTTGTTGTCACTATATGATGATTTCATGATTATGTGTTGATGTTTTAAAACATGATTTCTCTTAAAAAAATTAAATTAAGAAAATCCGATTAAACCAAACCGAAACACAAACCGGACCGGATACAAATCGAACCGAAACAGATCCAAACCAAACTAATTATGGTTTACTTCAACTGGACAAATTCTAAAACCGAATTAACCAAACTGAACCAAGCCCGACCCGTACCGATAAAATAACTTAAGTGTCCACCCCTATAAATTAATGCAGCAAATCTTATTGGAGTTTATACAAAATTAAGTGAATTTTTTTATACATAAGTAAAATAATGCATTGTCACGAAATATTTAAAATACAATCTTTTATTTTGAAATGTAAAATGTTCAATGTGAATTAAAAAATTAAATAAATATATTATGTTACTACGGTTACTTATATTTTACTAGGGGTATTTTGCTTGCACTTGTGAGCTTAAAATTTTACAAAGTTTTGTAAATAAATATATTATCAATTCAAAAGCTTTTAGAAAAAATGTTTTCATATTTTTGAAATATTTATACATTAAATTTTATATAAAATTTTATATTTTAATTAAAAAAATTTATCACGTAAAATAAATTTCAAAACATCCATATATAGTAAAACTATATACATGGATTTATATTTATTTTAAATTATTATGGTGTAAAATATTTTGGATAACACCAATAATAATAATATAGAATATTTTTAGATAATAATGATTGTAAAATTAATGAAATTATGTTAAATTCAGATAAATGGTTAGAAATATCACAAGTTAAGTACCACTTTTCAAAAGTACCACCAATCAAAAAATATATTAACATTTTGGGTTTAGACTTTAGTGATTATTGTTTACGGTTTAGTATTAAGGGGTTGGGGTTGAGTTTATAAATGTTTTATAATTATTAAAATTCAGCTTAGTGTTATTTTATCACCAATTTAAGATATTTTTGAAAATAGTCATTTATTAATGGCAAATTTGAAATTGGTTTAAAACTTGTGATAGAACTGAAATTTTCCCATAAATTTATGGGTAGTTATATATATATATGTTGAATATTAGTAAACCAAATATAATATCAACATGTATATAATACTTTAATATTACTATGATAAATATAATATAGATTTAATTATGATATATCATTAGAATTATCTAATTAGCCTCAAGATAATGATAAATTATCATCTAAATCACTAAAATTACTTATTAAGATTAATAATTGATTATAAAATATTACTAAACCTAAAATGATAGAGATCATGACATTTAGTAATTAATTAAATAAAATTTAACATACAATAATTTTTTTAAATGAAATATATTTTATTACTTAAAATAAACTTGAAAAATTCACATGTATATAAAACTATATACATGGATTTATATTTATTTTCAAAATATTATGATGTAAAATATTTTTGGATGACATAATATATAATCTTTTTAGATAATAATGATTATAGAATTAATGAAAAATCATTTTAAATTTATGGATAATTATATATTATTTGACTATATATTAAAATAGAATCAGTTTAATATTACTAAACCAAATATATCATATTAAACATATATAAGTAATATGTCATGGAGAACATGACAAATAAGAAAAACCAACTAAAATCATGGAGATCATTACAAATTAGAAACTTCATTTCTCAAATAATAGTATAAAATAGATAAATAAAATTAACAACTAAAAGCAAAAATAATTAAAAATATAACAAATAATGACAAACAAACAAACAATATTTCTTAAAATCATGGAGAAACTGTAGCAAAATAAAATTACCAGCTAAAAACAAAAACAATTTAAAACATAACAAATAAATGAAACTACTAATTAAAACTAATAAAACATGACAACTAATCAAAATTTCATAAAATCATAGAAAACTTGACAAATCATCAAAATCACTTCATAAATAATAGTATATATATATATAGAAGATTATTTCTTAGATTTAATAAATTACTACGGATAAACCTTAGATAGCCAAAACTTGAAAGATTTTAAGCCTTTATTATAAAGGAAAAAGAAAAAACTAGAAGGAATTTGTAACGTTATTCAGATTTCGAAAAATCTGGGATTATGTTTGAGATATTCGATTTTGTTTTTCAAAGAAATAAGTTATTTACTCTTTTGAATTGTTCGGAAAAAAATTGTGGGGTTACCTTTGGGATAAAAAACAAATGACAAATTAGGGTAACTTTGTTCATTTCAATTTTGGTGAAAACTGTTGGAATCGAGTGGTTGAGAATATGAACCCACTCTCCCTTTAATATATAGAGTAACAAACTAATTGTATAGAGAGATAGAGAGCGCTCTTTAGTAAACCAAAGTCGTTTTTATCAAATCTTTTTTCTCGTTTTCTCATTCCAAACAAGAAAATGGCGAATTCTTCAGATAAAGTTGTAGTTAAATGGGTGAATGACACACGGGCTCGAGTTTGTTGGGTCATACTGGCTAGCCTCTGCCTATGTGGATTCACACAGTTGATGGAAGTCTTCAAAGACGAGAGCCAGGTTATCTACAAGTACGTTGGGATGAGTTTGGTGTCTCTCTACGTGATTTTACTGGTCAAGTCTCTGTGTTCTGATAAAACTCCAACCATAGCTTATAGGTCTGGTTCCTGTCTACGGTCGTTTGTGCCATTGGTGTTTTTCTTCGTCATCTTCATCACAATCTATAATCACCGAACCCTAGGAGTCTCTATTCTCACTTTATCCATCATTTTTGGTGTAGTGGCTTTAGTGCAATTGCTTTTTCCAATAGATGAGTTCTATGTGGGTTATGTTATGTTCGTCATAACTTTGGGGAGCTCTATAGCTTGCAGTGTTGTAGACTATGATCATGATGAGATCATGCCTTTTGGGTTTATTTTCTCCTATATTTTCATGTGTCAGATGATAATTGTTGTTATCAACTATCCAGGAAATCACCGCTTCTTTAATCGCTATTGACATGTATCTTCGTCGGTTTTAGTTGTGTTTTTAATCTTCCTTTGTTTAATTATTTCAGTTTAAGTAGTTTATCTTTATTACTGTAATTTCTTTTCTTTCTGTTTCTATATAAAATCATTTTATTGGCATCGTGAGTTTCTGCTTTGTTAATTTCTGCTGGTTCAATTGGGAACTAACTGCCACCAATTGACATATCAAAATATATAATATACTTAACAGAATAATAATCAAGTGTGCAATCAAGGCATCAAGCAGTTCTATTACCCATTGCTTAAGCAACAAAAAGATCACAAACTTAGCTTTAGATATTATAGTAAAACTACAAAATAATTTACAAACTTAAGTTATCATTCGTACGATCCTTCACATTGAATAGCAAATGTCATTAACTACTTTCATTACCAGAAAACCGCCAAATCCGTAAACAGCAAACGACCAGAGTTTGCCTGTAAGAATAATAAGTCTTCACTTCCATCACATATCAATCAATACCTAGTGCTATTCCTCCTTCCCCACCACTTCCTCTTCACCTTCTCCATCGACCCACTACTCTCTTCACTCCCAAGCTTGCTCAGTATCATCTTCGTTTCCCTCAACCTCCCTCCATAATCCTTCTTCCACGTCTCAAACATCTGTTTCAACCTCCTCAGCTCTCTCTCCGGGTTCAAGTTTGCTTCCACCTGTCCAGACTTCACTTCAACCAAGAACTTCGCATCATCACCAAACACTTGAGCTCTCTGTTCGAACTCCTCCGCCAACCGTCCAATCACACTAAGACCTGCACTCATAGGCTGTTGCTGTTGTTGTTGTCTCGTCCTTCCTCCGTTGCTCGTCTGGCTCTTGAACTGATTACTGCTCGAATCCCAATCCGTTGCGTCGCTTGCATTGACCGATGCATCAGAGTTTCTAGCCGAGTCCTCAACCGCTAGGCTTTTCTTTGCTATGGAGAGACTTGACTGCAATGAACGCATCTGCTTCTGCCAGATTTCTTCCATCGATTTCATCTTTGTCTCGTACTCTGACCACCTGTTCTCGTACTGTTGAAGCCTCTGTTGAAGAATGTCGTTCTCTTCTTCTTTCTCACGCAGAGCAGCTTCAGATTTAAGCACCCTGCGTTGAAGGTCGGAGAGTACAGATGCTTTAACTAGCACCTCGCCTGACTCGTTTGGCTGCGCAGTTGATTAGTTCCCAAAGCAAAAATAGATTAACTAAAACAAATAGATACTGTTGAGAGGATATGAATGTGAATATAGTCTTATTAGTAGTACCTTAGTGCCTACAGATTTTAGCCATCTAAGATCTCCTGAGCATTTTCTAACCAACCAACCACGAATTGCTGCAAGAATATATTACAGTAACTCAGTGTCTAAAGACGAAAAATCAGCTTGAGATTGTCTGCCCTTCATGAGAAGACACAACAACAAACCCTTTTTACCTGACTGTATCAAAACCGACGCATCGGCTATACTCTTGAACTGTTTCCTAGCAATCTTGCTTTTAACTTGGCTTTGTATAGTAGCAGCAGCCCTGTGCTTCCTTCGCAGCTCAGCAAACTCTTTTCTTACATTCTCACCACGAATAACTGTTGAAAAAGAGGTGGGACAAAAGGCCATATCTCATGTTAAGCTCAAGTTTTATCCATTACAATGAGATTAAGATGCAAAAAGGCACTTGAGACAAGAGAGTCATACATGACTGGAGAATAGAAATTCCCATTTTAATCTTCTTTAGGTGACAACGTGCTTGGTATCCTCTAAAAGAGCTTTGGACACGTAAAATGCCATGCAGTGTACGGTTCCTTGTATCTTCAAGAACACCAATCTGCAATGCACATGAGAGTCGAGACTTTTATTGATGCCTCTTCTAAAAGAGTCTATGACATCAAGCCGACTAGCTATTATACCTGGCCGGTTCTGAAAAACAACTTCGTGTAGCCAACTTGGTACATCTCCGGCAAGATATTAAACTGATGGAGGATCGCAACCGAGACACTTAGAGGATCTTTATCAGCAATGTTCTCCACCAGAAGGAAACCATACCTGTAGCGTGATCATTTCAAAACAATGCGGTTACAAGAAAAGCCTTTTAAGGTCCCTTGCATAACTGCTAAATGATGAATGGTGTTTGTCACCTTCTGGCAAATTTCTGATGAGACATTCTTGTAGGAAACCCAGACCGTGAAATCCGAACCACTTCTAGGACCCCACAACATCTTAGCTGCTGTAAGACAAGTCCTTGCTCATACACCCCTGGAGACTGAACGTTGTTTGGCTTGATGCAGCGAATGAAATGTGGGGTTGTGTTCCCTAAACGTTGCATCAATTGGAATAGTTGACCCTAGACAAAAAAAGATCCAGGTAGATAGTTAATAATCAAATATCATAGTGAGAGAGGCAACAACTGGTAATCTTGACATCACATCAATGCAGGTAATGAGCTTTAAAGTAAAGCAGGTAACCAAAGCTAAAGCAACATTAGGTTTGTGTTTGAGGCCAAAACAAACTACCTTAAATTTAGTAGCTACACTCAACCGCTGGGAATCAGCACCACCTGCTTTGTACAAAGGACCAACTACAGGTTTTTCAGATTGGATCAGCATGCTAGAAGCAAACGATTGAGGAAGGTGGCAGGAACAAGAGGACAGAAGTTGAATAGAGTCCAAATGCAACAAGTCTCTGTTCTTCTCTAGAAATCCTGTCGTGTCATATGTAACCTGATTCGGAACAAAACAAGATAATCAAGAAGCATCCAACTAGATTCATTCTTGCTATCGATTTTTTTTTTATTTTTTCTAGAAAGCCCTGCACTGAGGTTTCAAGAGCTATAAATAAATTACCTCTCCTGCATAATGCACAACTGTGAAAAGCTTCTCTCGATCTCCTCTGAAACATGAATTAGAGTGTAGATGCTGTTTTAGCTTGTTTGCAAGTGTCAAATCTGTGCCATTCGGAAATGTTGATTCCTCGTCCAAAAGAGAAAGTAGCCCCAATGGTTTCTGCACACACATTGAGACATAGGTTGCTGTAAGCATTTCAACCAATTAAACTATGGTTTTCTAGTGTATTAAAAGTTGAACTCTGTTATATATTATTAAGGTGTCCATCTAGCTTCCTGAGCTTCTTACCTTTTCAAAGAGACTAAGACAATCTTGGTTGTCCTCAAAATCAACCCTTGTCCAGTCAATACCATCCTGGATATATTCCTGAAACAATAGAAAGAAATATTAATACCTTCTACTGGAGAAAACTGAGATTTTATATTTTTAGTAGGAAGGGATACTTTACCTCTTGCTCTAGCTTGAATAGATGACGGTTAAAGTGTTGCTGCAATCTCTCATTTGCATAATTTATACAGAACTGCTCAAAGCTATTTTTCTGCACAAGAAGTGTAAAGTTGTTCTACATATCAGTAAGACACAGAAAACAAAAATGCATACATAACCGCACGTAGATACTTAGGAGCAATCAGTATTCATTTACCAAATATAGTTGTCATTATTTAAAGATGTAAATGCCAACTTAAGGTCTAATGATGTCAGATTGCAACTGTAACTTTCTTAAGGACAGAAAGGAAGCATACATCAAATGATTCGAAACCGTATATATCAAGAATGCTGATGGATCTGCCAGTTCGCCTCTTCCCCACTGCAAGAGACTTGTTGATCTGTTCGACTAGCCAGTCAAACAGGCACGAATAAACCGATTTTGCTAAAGCATCTCTTGCATCAATGGCCTGAAAACAAATCAGCAGAGAGAAAATGTCAAAAAATGCGACTTCAATTTTTTATTATACACAAAAATGATAGTAGTTCTCGTTATAAATCACCTGCGGTAGTGTTAGCTTCTGCACAATGGTATCTTTTCCAACTCTCATGTTACGTTTTGATAAACTTAGCTTAAGCTCATTGATGTTGCACCCAATTAATTTAGCAACAGTCGACAAACCTGAAAATTGCAATACATCACGTAGGTAAGTCTCCTGCCAGATGAGATGATACATACTAATTAAGCAACAAACGCTCTCATACTTCCAACACTAAGACACAAGATAACAAAAAAATATGACGCTTGTAGCAATATCAGGAATATAAATAAAAGACATCAGTAAGGCAACATCATAAGAAGTCGTAGTGAATGCAAATTCAACGTTCATAGACACAAGAAAAGAGAAACATAAAGTGGAGTGAACATGCTTACTTTCATCTGCTACAGGCTCAACATGGTTTTCATTGTCAATAACGGTGAAGGAAACATTCCCCAGCCATAATACTGCAGCTAGCATTGCGAACACACTTTCTTGATCTTCTTTACTAACATGAACAATGTCAAGAGCTTCCTGTAACATCAAGAGTTTTTAAATTAATCGAGAGAGAGACAAAATAGAAGTCTGAAATATGAGTAGAGAAGAGGAATAAGAAAGTCTCTTAGTGAAAGAGAGAATTACCTTAACACTATGAAAACGTTCAGCATCATCAACTCCATTGATTGAATAGCAGTTACTCTGTCCCAAGTATTTATAATCTTGTGCGCTTGTCAAATTCAGCTTCTCTGTGTATAAATGAGGACATAAATAATTTTCCACCAGTTACGACAATTAACAACTTATAGTTGTCACAGTTTTATTTATGAAAGATGCAAGCAAAGATGTATTAAGCACAAAAAGACAGTCCAGGTCCATCGAAATTTAATCCTTAAACCCATATAATAAGACATTTTATAGACTTGATCACGGCCATCAACAATCAGATCAGAAGGTTTTAAAAGTATCATGTATAAGACTGCTTATAGTGTTCATGTTTTTCCAAACCATACCTCTAAGTGCAGGTGAAGCCCCAGCACAAAGTTGGTAAAATATATGGTATGACCTTTCCCCTTCAGCACATTGGACCACTCTAGACTGTTAAAATGCGTCAAGGTATTAAAGAAAAAAAAATGTCAATGAGCCATTTCAAAAAGGAAAGATATGAAGTAGGGAAAGTCATCTAAAAGAAGCTACCTTTTCTAGTAAAACTGCAAAATTTGAAGAACAGTCAAAAAAGAATGAAGTTAAGTTAGCTTTGTAGGGGAAAATGAACAAACAACGTGAAGTAGTGAGGTTATAAGGTTTACACTTACAGGTTTGAACTTGAGCACCCGATATCTTTCCGGTTTCACTAAAATGAATCTCTATCAGCTTCCCCTGTAAATTATAATAAACAGTATTGTCAGACATACTAGAGAATCAAAATGTACAAAAAAACACAATGATGAAGGGCTTACAAAACGACTAGAGTTATCATTTCTCAAAGTTTTTGCATTTCCAAATGCTTCCAAGATGGGATTAGTCTTAAGTATCTCATACTCGATCCCGCTTCCACCTCCAAGAGCAGCCAAGTATTGCATAGCTATCTTAGCTGTCTCAGTTTTCCCTGCTCCACTCTCGCCGCTGTATGAGAAACAGAATCTTGTGATAAAGATACACAAACTAGAAGCACCTACTTCATTCAACAAATCCACTAGTCCCAGCGTGTCACAACTAATGCGTCACTGATGCCAAATGGAATCTAATAGGCGTGAAAATTGTGCAAGAACTGAGCTTAAAAGAGGACCTTTTACTAACCTGATGATGATAGATTGGTTAACTTCATCTGGATAGGAAAAAATAAAACGGTGTGAGAATTAAAATGTTTTTTGAGCTCATAAGAATTGCAACGTTAACGTTCAACAACTAACAAACAAAGAAGCATGATCCCACCGCGTATCATCTCACGAATTGCTGTATCTGCAATAGCATACACATGAGGACTTTCATTCGTTTTCTTCCTGTATGCTTCAATGAATCGATTTCCATATAAAGGAACCTCCTTGAAAGGATTCACAGCCACCAAAACTGGCCCTGCTTTTGTCTACCACCATAAAAAGAAAAAAATTAGAGATAAAAAAAGTAAATGCTGGAAACATATATGGTAACAGATTCAGGAGAAAGACTTACATATATCATGTCGTGGTTGTACCTATAGTTGAGATTATACAACACTGATGGCTCATTTAAGTAACTTAGTTGCATCAGATCATCCACTCCATCAAGAATATCAGGATTTGCAGGTACTAGAGTCTCTGATATAACTTTTATAACCTGTTAAATCAATGCAGTATCAAACACTTGAAATATTATTAACTCATTCCTATCTTAGGAATACAAAAGTCCACTTACTTTTCCCTCGGGCAAAGAAACAACAGACTCCTCTTCTGAAGTTGACAGTATCTTCCCAAGCTCCCAGTTACCATTTGGAAGTTGAACCCAAGATTGCAGTATCTAAAGTCAAAAACTGTCAAAATCTCATTCCATATATATATATATATATATATATATAAGTTTTGTTCTCAGCTTAGTTAGAAACCCACCTTCTTCCGAGTATATGCACTAGTGTCGCTCCACCTGCGCTCATCACTCTGAGGCAAGGGGATAGGAGCAGCACCAGGCTCCACATCATCAGTTAAAGACTGCTCTTCAGCAGAAACACCATGCCTACTATATGGTGAATCCTCACTATCCCCAGGTGCAGTATCAGCTTGACTACTAACACCATTCCTTGAGCCGCCTTTTCTTGGAATACTCGAATTGGTCAGGCCAACAATAGAATTTTCACCATCAAATCTGTAGTCTGCCGGTAAAGATTTAAGAGACTGCATGGATGGAGACACCTTTTGGGACATTGTTGCTGCAAGAAAGAAAGAAAGAAAGAAAGAAGCTAATAAGCTCAAATGAAAGTATTTCAAGAAAAAAGAAGACAATCCCATTTCATTGTTTCAATCAAAGCTTTTTTGAAGAAGAACCCCACTCAAAAAGACTTATCTAGTGTTTGATTAACAGAATGGCGGGGACCATACTCTAGGACATAGACCGAAACTGCTTTCGAGCTTCAGTCACTGTTTTCAAGTTCCTCAATCAATTCTTAGGCCAATCTCTTGGATAGGCTGGAGTCTTATCCAAAAATCCCATGCATACATTCACCAAAATTTGACCTTTCGTTATAAAATCTTGAGAAGAAGATTCTTAAAGAAAGAAAGAAAATTTCAAAAACTCAGATTAATCCAGAATCACACATTCTTTCAATAAAAACCTAAGGCTTCTTGGGTTGACAGTTCAAAGCTTTCTTGCTGAAGATAATAAATAACTAGGACCAAGAAAGAAACTTTCAACAAATCTGATTTACAAAAAAAATACTAAGTTAACTCAAATCTTGAAGATACAAAAGACTCACTAAACATAACTAATCAGAATAAAGATACAAACTTTATCTCCAGTAAAACAGAATACATAGAATGAGAATACACACAAAAAAAAAAATGCAGAAACTTTCAAATTTGTTCGATTTAAGACCAATTATAAAAAAACTGGAAGGCTCTTCAAATCTTCAAAGTACCTTACAAAAGTTAGATGCTGGGGAGAAAACTTCAGATTCTCAGAGAAGATTTGAGTTTTCTTAGAGACAGAGAGATCTCAGAAACAGAAGAGAGTTCTGATTCAGTGAACTTCAGACAATGAGAGTAAAAAGGGCAAGTAACACTGGTCAGACTTGCTTGAAGGATTTCAATTTACTGAGAAATTTTGGAAGATAAAATCGCAAAGTGCTGCGAGTGAGTGAAGAAGATTCAGGCAGCAGTGCTTTTTCTCTGCTTCACAAGAATAAAAAAGGAAACTGCTGTTTTATTTTCCTGAGCCTTTATTTTATTTTATTTCCTTTTTTTATTACGACAATTTTGAATGTTTTTACCACCAACTGAATCTTTGTCTCAAATGACGACTATACCCTCGTTTTTTTCTTCTTGATCTTAACTGAAGTTTCAAAATTTTTTGCTGTTACTGATTTTAATTTAATGTTCTTTGATTCGGATTACACATACGTCTCCATCTTTAATTTTTTTTAGACACATCCCCTAGACATTATTTGCGAAGTGATTTGCCACATGTCTTCTCTACAATCGTTTTCACAAAAAAAATTGTGACGTAGCTATTAAGATTGATGACATGTCATATGGTTAAATATGACATGGACAATTACATTTAATGATGATATATATATTTTTGGAAATCTTTGTAGAATATAGCAATAACACATATATTACATTTAATATTGATTTATATTTTGGTAAACTTTGTAGAATATGGTAATAACTCATAAATTATCACTAAAATAAATATATTCAAATATGACATTTTGAATTTCGAAATATTATATAATTTTACTTTTATAATTATAAAATTTTATTATCTAAAAGTTTTTGAATTTTCTGAATTTAAAAAAAAAAATCGTAATATCATTAGTTTCTTTTAGATATCTACAAATTATGTAAATATTATTTAGTTTTAATTTTTTGATAACTATACAATTTTATATGATTTTTAGTAATTTTGTACAAGTTGATTTAATACATTTAACCAAATGAAATGAATAATTTTTTATCTAAGATTTTAACCTTATATATATACATATATATTCTTAAATATAATTAAAAAAAAAAAATATTTCTCTTAGTTTTATGCTTAATTAATGATATTTATATTAATTATTGGTAAAAATAATAAAATATATAATATTAATAAATTATATTTTAAAATATAAAATTTAACTTTAAAAAAATTCATCACTACACATGGTGCAGGAAAACACCTAGATTAATAATTGTGACATGGCTACTAAAATTGATGACATGTTTTAAAGATTAATATGACATGGAAAATTATATTTAAAGATTAGTATGACATGAAAAATCATATATTATATTTATTGTCGATTTATATTTTTGGACTTTTAAAAAATATGGTAAAAACTCATAAATCATCATTAAAATAAATATATTCAATATGGCATTTCAAATTTTGAAATATCATTTAAATTAAAAATATTTCAAAAATATATACTTAATTTTATAAAATTATAAAAAGAAATAAATCATAAAATCAAATTAAATCGTAAAATCATTAGTTTCTTATATATATATCTACAGATTTTATAAATATTTTTTAATTTTAATTTTTGACAATTAGGCAATTTTCCATATTTATTTAATATATTTAATTAAAATAAATAGATAGAAAAATCTACCTAAGATTATAATTTTAAATATATACATGCACATTCTTAAATATAATTCAAAATAAACTAAATTGTTTTTATCTTAATTTTAATGTTCAGTTAAATCAAATTTGTATTAAAATTTTTGATAAGAAAAATAAAATTTATAATATTAATAAAATAATTTAGACATTTTTCTATAAGATAATAATATTTCTAGAATATAAAAGATTGATTATACATAAACGAAATTTATTTGTATTTTTCTTCATATTTTTCCAAAAACATAAAAACAGAAAATATCTATCAAATTTCAAAATATAGACTTATATATTTTATCAAAAACATATATAAAATTATACATAAATATTTATGAACCTAAGGTAAGCTAAAAAAATTTAATTAGCAAAATATTTTTATTTTAGTCTAATTATAACCAAAACATTATGATTAAAAAATTATATAGCCCAATATACCAAATCCAAGTAATGAAATCAATCAAAATATGAACAATCAACCAATTATTATGACGTATCTATTTTGCATATATTCATTTACGTGAATAAATTTTCAATATTTTACAAGTTATGTTTATTAATGAATATCTGATTTACTTTTTTCTATTTTTATAAAATAAAATATATCAAATTATACAAAATTATATGAAATATATTTACAAATATAAGAAGATAAACTGAATTACCTACTAATACGATAATTTAACCTAATGAGACAAATCATCATTAATTTTGAGTCTATATACAACTCAAAAAAAAAAGTTGAAATAATACAAAATATCATACTTAAAACATAAAGATATTTAATACAATTTTTATACATACAAATAAAAGATTACTTAAAACATATAAACAAACAAAATAAATTATTTATTTGTAAATATTTATTTCCGTGCATGAGCACGGGAGAATCACCTAGTTCAATATTAAAAACTCTATAAATTAATAATGTTGGAATTTTGATATTTTATTAATTTATAGAGTTACTAATTTACAAAGTTTCATTTTTAGATATTTTCTATTTTAAGATATATTTTTCTTAAAGTAAGAAAATATTTGATTTTAATGTGTAGACATTAATTAACATTTTGAATTTCCACCTTTTCATTAGTTTTATTATATTATTTGATGTATATAAAATATGTTTCATAGAATTTAAATGTGTTTTTAGATATAATTATACTAAGTTTTATTAAAATATATTAAATGTTAAGACAATATAATGATAATTCCCTTGTGAATATAAAACTAACATATAATAGTTGATTTTTACTTACATAAAATGTATATACATATAATTAATTTATAATTTTAATGAGACCATATATTTATATATAATTTTTGAAAAATTATTATCTTCTAATTTTATTGTTTTGTGGCAAATTTCGAACTGGTAGAAACAAAAATTAATTAATTTATAGTGTTTATTAAGTATCGAATATTAGTTTATAGAGTTTTTACTAAATATATGTTTTCCAAACTTTAGTTTTCGATATAAAATCTGCTCTGTTTTTTTTTTTCTATAACACTTCTTATTTTGTTAATCACTACGATCAGAAACATAATCCTCATGGAGAAAGTTTGTTACAAAGTTTGGTACATAATGATGATAATAAAATCTGCTCTGTTTATATTTTCCATATGGCAATGTAAGTTTACTTGCATTTTGATCAGCAGATTGTTTCGTTGAGAAAAAGAAGTATAAATGAATAAATCCAAACTCTACCATGTTATCTCGGCCATTGAATTATCAACAAACAAATTAAAGTCTTTTCTCAAAGAAAGAACAGCCAAATTAAAGTGCAAGATATAAAGAGTATTATTATCTATCCAGATGTTTCTATCATTTTTAAAAAAATGGTTTCAATAAAAATATAAATTTCATTTTTCAACGATTAAGTCACGGTAGTCACCCAAGAAATAATTAACAAGATGGGGATTCTTTTTATGTATCCTAGATTTTAATAGAAAGGTACAAACATTCTTTTGAAGGTCACGCTAAAAGCATCACCAATGGCACACTATATTTTCTTCTATAATTTATATAAAAATAGAATAATTCTAGGGAGAATTACCAATTGTGACTCAAAACTTGGAGTCAAACCCAAAAGAGTACCCCAACTTGGGTCAAAGGCAAAAGTAACTTAAAAGGCTATTGAAATTACAACTATCTCCTTGTGAACAAACAAAAAAACGGATTTTTTTTTACGTTTCTACCCCTCGCAAGTCGTCTGTAAACAGACGACTTGAAAATAAGTCGTCCAGACGACTTTAAGTTAAGTCGTCTGGACAGTTATTCTTAAACATAATTTAAAAATTTTGTAAAAAATATTTTGATAAGTGAAAAATTGGAATTATGTAATTAACATATGTCTTAAGAGATATAAATTAATATATAACAAATTTCAATTGTTTTCAGCCCAGATGAGTGAAAGTAGTGAGTCATGATATTCTTTAGTTTATGTTTCATCAACATATGTTGTAGTATTGTATGTGTTCTTAGGGTTAGATTTTGGAAAGCATTAAAACCGTTTTTGAAAATTTTTAAAATTACCTAGGCGTGTTCGTTTCTGTGTATAGTAAACACTATTGAAGTATAATTTGATTTTATAACGTGGTTAGTAAGTTAATTTAGTCATTTTAGTTTAGGGGTTCATTTTAGGGTATTGGACGACTTAATATTTAGTCTTCTGTTCCCAGACGACTAAATATTAGGTCGTCTGATGTACATTATCAGCCAGAATAAGTCGTCTAAACCGGACCAAACCTTAAAGTTTACCAATGTACTTTTAAAGCTAACCGGATTATTTACCCAATATATAAGGTGATTTTTTTTTTTTTTTTCATTTTCCGCGAACAGAAACCCTAACAGTTCTCTCTCACCGGCGATATCAAAGGCGATTCGAATTCCCACTATTTCCGAACAACCATCGTTCTCA
Source organism: Raphanus sativus (assembly GCF_000801105.2). Lineage (NCBI taxonomy): Eukaryota > Viridiplantae > Streptophyta > Magnoliopsida > Brassicales > Brassicaceae > Raphanus > Raphanus sativus. The sequence goes on along the minus strand of NC_079515.1, from coordinate 8,539,030 downwards.
ACGTCGGCTATCTATCTCACTTCATTCTCACCGTTGTCGCCGCAGCTTCTTCTAACCCTAGCGCCGCCGATTCCTCTAAACCCTAGCGCCCCCGCTTCCACTATTTCCGAACAAACCGTCGCCCTCGCCACCGTGCTCACCAACGTTCTCACCGCCGCTTACTCTAAACACTAGCTAGCACCGCCGTTTCTTCTAAACCCTAGCGCCGCCGCTTCTTCTAAACCCTAGCGCCGCCGCTTCTTCTCTGTAAACCGTAGCGCCGTTTCTCTGTAAACCCTAACGCCGGTAAGTCATCAAACTCGTGGAAAAGATGAACATAAAACGTTGTCTCTTTCAATTTACTCATTCTCACCGTTTCACGTTTATTTTTTCAGATCTATAACCACAATGACGAGTACTCGAACTCCTTCTGCGACTAATCAGGTCCGCTTGAAATTTTTCTACTGGAAGACTTGTAAGTAAGTCGTCTGGAAAGTCTTCAACCTGGACGACTTAGTACGTCCATTTGGAAGACTTTCCAGACGACTTAAATATAAGTCGTCAACTAAGTCGTCCAGTTGGACGACTTTCTAGACGACTTATATTTAAGTCGTCTACTAAGTCGTCTGGAGTAACAATTAAGGCGTGATTGATTTAGCTTGTGTTCTGACTTCTATTGTTGTCTTTGATTATTTTGCAGACAAAAAGGATGGATATTCCAGAACTCCCCCGTAGGTTATACACATTAGGGGAAGAGCCAGAACCCCACAATAGCATTTCGTATCATACGGATAACACGAAGTTGCATACTGCTCTTAGGGAAGCTCTCACTGATGCTGAATTTGAAGAGCTCAAGGAGTCGAGATTGGGAGTTTTCATCAAGTTCAAGGAGCAGGGATTTGGTTGGGCTTCAAGGCTGGTTCACCACTTGCTCGGTTTAAAGCTGGACATTAAGAAGAAGTACGAGATGTGGTGTCTCGTTGGTCCAGAACCTGCGAGGTTTTCACTGTTAGAGTTTGAAAACATCACTGGTCTAAACTGCGACTACATCGAGGACCTTGAGACACCAGAATGTGAAGTTACCCCACAGATGGTTTCTTTCTGGGAGATGATGGGAGTTCATCGGGAAGCTGGGCCAAGTACTGATCAGATAATAGCAGCACTGAAGAGATGCGGGGATTGGTCCAGGGAAGATCGCAAGCGACTCGCGTACCTTTCCATCTTCACTGGATTCATTGAAGGGAAAAAGTTCTCAAGCGCTACACGAGCTACTCTCGCAAGGCTAGTGATGGATTTAGAAAGGTTTGAGAATTATCCATGGGGGAGAGTCGCGTTTAAGGTGCTGATGGACTCTTTGTGGAACAAAGATATTACTGGCTGTTACACCGTGGATGGCTTTATACAAGTTCTTCAGGTCTGGGCGTACGAAGCTATTCCGGGATTGGGTGCTAGTATTGGTCTACCCAGAGCAAACAGTCCGTCTCCACCGATTCTGGCTTACGACGGCAGCAGAGGCCGCAGATTCATGAAAGCTGCTATCTTGAGTCAGGTACCTTTCCATCTTCACTTAATTAAGTCGTCCGGAAGGTCTTCCAGCTGGACGACTTAGTAGACGACTTATTATAAGTCGTCTGGAAGGTCTTCCAGCTGGACGACTTAGTAGACGACTTATTATAAAGTCGTCTGGAAGGTCTTCCAGCTGGACGACTTAGTAGACGACTTATTATAAGTCGTCTGGAAGGTCTTCCAGCTGGACGACTTAGTAGACGACTTATTATAAGTCGTCTCTGAAGGTCTTCCAGCTGGACGACTTAGTAGACGACTTATTATAAGTCGTCTGGAAGGTCGTCCAGCTGGACGACTTAGTAGACGACTTATAATAAGTCGTCTGGAAGGTCGTCCAGCTGGACGACTTAGTTGACGACTTATAATTAAGTCGTCTATTTAGTATTTTGTTTCAAATATCTAACTCGATTCTTCTTCTATTTACTGCAGACCCGCGTGATCAACTTTGTTGAGAAGGACATTAGTGAAATGTGGCCAAAATGGGACTCTGAGGTTGATGACGTGCCGCGGAGAAAATTTAAAGTGATGTATGATCGGAGACCGTGGAAGTGGACCATGGATTGCTGGGAAGTCACGGTACAAAACCCAAGTTTGTGACTCCATCGAAAAGAGCAAAGAGATGGTTGTGGAGGAGGTGGAAAGACAATCAGAGACCTCGGAAGAAAGCTCGTAAAGAGGCTCCTAAAGAGGCTCCTAAAGAGGCTAGAGAAGAGGCTCCCTACAGAGGCTACAGAAGAGGCTACAGAAGAGGCTAGAGAAGAGGCTAGTTGGGTGACCAGAGAGGAGTTAGAAAACATGTTCAAGGACTTAGGTGACATGATGAAAGAGGGGTTTAAGAAGTGCATCAGGGAGATTAGGAAGATCTCCGATAGATTGGAAGCTGTGGAGAAGAGGTTGGTGTCACCAATCAGGCTACCCCTCAAGCCCCAGAAACCGGGTTAGTAAAAAACACCCTACCCCACAAGCCCCAGAAACCGGGGCTAGTAAAAACAGACTACTCCTCAAAAGGATCAGCCTCCACTTCAAACCAATCATCCTACTCCTCCCACCAGACAGCCTGCTCCTCAAAAGGCAAAGCCTACTCCAAAACTAAACAGCCTGCTCCTCAAACTAAACAGCCTGCTCCTCAAACTAAACAGCCTGCTCCTCAAACGAAACAGCCTGCTCTCAAACTAAACAGCCTGCTCCTCAGACGAAACAGCCTGCTCCTCAAACGAAAAAGCCTTCTCCACAAAAGAAACAGCCTTTCCTCTGCCCAAAGAGGTTAATATCAAATCTTTAAGTCGTCTGGTCTTTGTATAGATTTGTAAATAATAAGTCGTCTGGAAGGTTTTCCAGCTGGACGACTTACAAATAAGTCGTCTGGAAGGTTTTCCAGCTGGAAACACCTTCCAGACGACTTATTTGTAAGTCGTCCAGCTGGAAAACCTTCCAGAAGACTTACAAATAAGTCGTCTGAACTCCAGCTGGAACCAAATCCTCTCCCAACTTTTATTTAAGTCGTCCAGGGTTAACTTTGTTCTCTTTTATTGCAGAGATTGTTGCCGGAGGATACAGCAGATGAGGCGATCTCGGTATATAAGATCTTGCCGGAGGATAAGCAGATGGTGTCACCTCCAAAGAGATTGTTCCTCTCACTTCCACTGACCAACCGAGCTTCGCTTCCAACGATCAACAACCGAGCTTCGCTTCCACCGATCCAGCTTCAGCTTCAGAACCGAGCCTGGTTATTGGACCAAACAGCTCCCACTGCTTCTGTGCGTGCAAGGAGTGAACGAACGAAAGAAACCTGCTCCCACGCAGATATCTCCTTATACGGCAGAGAGAAGGAAAACTCTTTAGAGTGGGAAAAGTAAATCCATTTCCCACACTAAACAGACCTAAGATGAAGGAGCTCGCTGATTGGTTGAAACTGATCCGTAAGTGATTGCTTTACCCATAATAGCTTGAATTTAGTCTACCAAAAAACTGATTGCTTTTTGTTTGCATGATTATTCACTAAGGAAGAGGACAAACCACGTACATCACCAACTTGTGGTATCAAAAACTCCGGACATCCAAAGCATGGCTGGAAGACGTAGTAAGTCTTCTGCTATCTTTAAGTCGTCTGGTAACTTGTCTTTGTATAGATTTTGTAAATATATATAAGTCGTCTGCGAAGGTTTTCCCGCTGGACGACTTATTTGTAAGTCGTCCAGCTGGAAAACCTTCCAGAAGACTTACAAATAAGTGTCTGGTAACTTGTCTTTGTATAGATTTTAAATATATAAGTCGTCTGGAAGGTTTTCCAGCTGGACGACTTACAAATAAGTCGTCTGGAAGGTATTCGAGCTGGAAAACCTTCCAGACGAC